>NC_048300.1:108144242-108327286 GCF_013100865.1 Trachemys scripta elegans
GATCTCCATTTTGGAGATCAGCCAGGCAGAAAAATAAAAGGGACTAACCATTGCCATATATGTTTATTTCAATGTGTGATCATTTAAATAAATATAGGTACAGAACTCCAGGTATTTGCATACTAACGAACATCTTGCTTTGTGCACTGAAGTCATTAGATATTAAACCACACGCATGTACATAGGAGCTTTTATTTCTATGTGTAATTTTTTTTTAAAAGCCCAAGGAAATTCAGTCAAAAATTACAATGTGCAGAAATCAAGGAATTCATTTATGGTACACAGAACCATAATTTAGATACTGAGGTTTATGGTGTAAGTACTTATATACACATACAGAAAGGGACTCATTAGAATTGTGAAAATCATAGCTTTGAACGCACTGGGACAGAACCTTTGCTTTGACTCTGATTTTCTGATATGCCAACACAAAGCAACTGGAAAGCCTATAGATCTGGACTCTTGAGAATTCATGGATGGTATGGGGCCATAGCACCTCCCCACCCAATCCTCCATGCAGGTGGTATGTCTAGGAGAAAGAGGCCTGACCAGGGACCTCCTGCACTCTGGCTATCCCAATTAGTCCCTGATTGTCAAAATGTTGTCTTGGAGCTATTGGCAGCTGGGTGCAAGTTGGAGCAGCCCTGAGGCTTCTCAGTCACGCTGGGGACAAAGCACCCGCCCTTACTTCCCACTGCCAGTTATTGTAGTTTTACAATTAACTATTTTTTCTAATTAAAAAAAAAAAACCTCACGTGAAAAATGCCAACAAGGGAAATTGTCTATAGTGATTCAGTGACAGACTGTGCGCTAAGTGCTGTCAGATGCATAAAGTAAACCAATGGAAGAAAGAGAAAAATATGTTTTTCTTCTCATCTTCTAGTTATAGCACTCTTAGGGTATCACTTATAACAGGTAAAAATTTGCAGAGTGAAGTCTGATTTTTCAGTTGACTATCTTTTTAATTCTAAACTAATAATATTGTATTAAGGCTTTTTAAAGCCGTCTTACATTGAAGGCTAGTAGAGATTGCTGTTATATACTCATTTATGTATTTTATGGAAATGAACGGATTCAGAATCTTTGATTTACAAATATTGCTATCCTATTGAAACAACTATTAGTGTTACTCTCTTCCTCCCTCTCTCCCTTTTCCTACTCTTTGTTTGTCACACTAATTAGTTGTATGTAAATTAACCCTGATCCCACTAACATTTATGTGTGTACATAAATTTGATTACTTGTGTGAGTAAAGTTAAGTCAGTGGGACTCGTCACATGAGTAAAAAGAAAAATAATGTGCAGGATCTAGGCCTGAGACTGTAGAGCAGGAACGTTGTCAATTTCGGAGTTTCCACAGCACCTACCATAATGGGACCCAGATCGTGACTGACTACCATCATATAAAATAATACATTCTATTTTTGGTATTGTATACACCCAGTGCTTATTTGGGGCTGGGGGTTGGAGGGTGGGGGGGAGACTGGCTTGATAGGCAGCCTATAAGTTTCTTAACGCTTCAAACTGACAAAAATAGAATCTGCTGTATTTTGGAAAGCTAAGCTGGGTAATCGTAATGAGTGAAGTCTGAGCTGGGAGAGCTACATGAATCTGGTTATATCAGCTCTTCTATGCTGTACTCACATTTGCCTTAGCTGTGTGTATTCAGGAAGTCCTGAATCCTGTCAGCAAGGGGTTAAGGAAAGTGGCAACTCAGTGACCAGAAAAAAAAAAAAGCATCATCTGGAAACAGGAATTGGAAAACAAAACTATCTTTTCCTGGGACCGCATATTGTCCAGTGAATAAGTTTCTTTCTACCCTTGTACTGACTAGTTGAATGTACCCTATTTAGATGTTTAAGTAATTAAATAAGATAATAGTAAAACACTGCAAAGGAGCAAGAAATTTCCTCGTTTAACAATACTCATGAATCATAGAGTCTAATTGGAGAGACAGGAAGCATTTCACATAAATAACTCCTCCCCTCCTTCCTCCTCTGTTTTGCAAACGCTGATCTTCAGAGGAGGAGCCGGGGGATGCTAATGAGCTGAGTTACCAAGTGAGGCGCTGGCAGGAACTTCATTACCCTTCTTTGCCTTAGTGTCTTGGCAAATTATGCTGCTACTCGCACCATGAACTGGCTGTCTGCTTCCCCGGGAGTCGTTTTAACAGCCTACCATCCCAGCGGCAACAATGCCGTGGCCGGGAGTAATGCGAAAGAGAGCGAAGAAACGGTCCCCTCAAGGTAAGGTAGAGTGCTCGGGAAACTTCACCTGCTCAGGGAGAACAGCCAGGCAGAGGCAGTCTGAGCTGAGAGAAACGTCGCTGCTGCTACCATGCAACCTGTTGACGCAGGAATGCTGTCCCAGGGTTCAGTACAAAGGCTCCGGGGTGCAGTCTGCAGGCTACAGATCAGAGGAGCAAAGTTTGGAAAACGTCAGAAGTTGCTCTCTGCAATGAGGTGCAGGGTATGGGCTGGAGAATTAACAATGTCTGGAACAGGTGCATTTGCAGAGACAGCACATGAGCTCCCACAGGTTGGGAGTCTTTAATGCCTTTCGTGTACCGCAGGTAGAAACACTTTCTGCCAGCAAAATTACTATTCTTAACTGGTAAACACTATCTGTGAAGAGTCAAGCAGCAAAAAAACTTCCCCCCACCCTCACCGTCATTGGGCTTACCTGATCTTTGCTTTTGGAGGGGGGTGGGGGAGTGCTGCCCTTTCACTTGGGGTGGGGGTGGAAGAGAGACAGTTGTGCACAATCTGTGTGTGTGTGTATATATATATATATATATAAATATAAATAAATAAATAAAGTTACCGTTCAGAACAAGTTTTTGACTCAAACAAAACATTTCCTCACTGGCACAAGGTGATGTGGTTACATAGAGGGAGAGAAAGGAACGTGTATTCCATAAATTACTGAGGTGCAAATAGGCTCCGTGTACTTTGTTCTTTTTTCCCCTCCTACTGATTTTTTTTTTTTTTTTTTTTTTTTTAAGATTACCTCTATACTTGGTGAATTGTTTCCTGCTTCAGTGTGTGTGCTGGAAATAGTAAATATTCACAGCAGCGCAAGGCATAGAATGGAAAACTTGCTTGTAAAATGAATGCAGTTATCACTCAGTTAGTACCTGCATGTGTATTACTTAAAAACACAGCAGCTGCAGTTCTTTGTGCACCTTTAACTAGGCCTGTAGTCTGATGCGCACTTTGCATGTCCAATTTCCATGGATGTTAGTGGGAGTTGTAGCACAACACATCTCAAGATCAGGCCCTTCAAGTTAAGCATTGTACAACTCTTCATGGGGCCTTTATGTATTGTACTGCTCTGTTCTTTGTATGTGGTAAGTTAAAGGATAGTGCTGGTAAAGAGGAAAAAAAAATCTTTCAATTTAGTATTTCCCTCTGCCATAAAAAAAAAGTAAAATAGGTGCATGGGAAAGGTGTCAGATTGACATGCAGACTGAAGATCTCAGATTATTCCATAGAACAGGTTTAGCACAGGCAGCAGCATTGCAGACTTCTCCACATCGACCCCCATAAAGATCATCTGTAGAGAAGTCACTGGTGGGAGTGAGGAGTACCGTCCTCATGGCTCATTCCGATCATTTACCATTTCTCTGCTGAGAGAGTCAACAAGAGTGCCAGCAGCAGTGGTGAGATTTATAATACGTAGACTATTGAGGGCCCCATTGAACTTGTACTTACACATGCACATAGTAAGACAGTTCCATGTGTTTGCTTCAAAGAGATTCCAGTCTAAATAGACAAGGCAAATAAAGGGTGGGAGGAAGGAAGTACTAGGATCCTGATTTTATAGATAACTGAGGAGAGGTGAAGTGACTTGCCCAGGGTCACACAGGGAGGCTGTGGCAGAGCCAGGACTTGACCTCAGAAGTCTCAACTCCTTGTTGAGTGCTTTAACCACAAGACCATCCCTCTTTTCATTGTAGCATTGCTAATTTCCCTATTAGGAGTTAGACTATCTGCACATTTTGTTTAGATCACCAGAACTGTTTAAGTTTGATGTTGTTTGGGTTATTGAAAACCAACTGGTTTTATATAGACTAATGACTCCCACCACCCCTCTCCCCATATTAACTAACATCTGCTCCTCTGCTTTCATTCCATGGATATTCATGAGTATAAACATAGGACACCGCAAGGCTGGTGCACTCCTATAAACATGGAGCTCCATGGACACAATAATGCAATCCTAGTCTTAATTCTGAATGTGTCTAAAGGTGCTAGAACTAGTGAAAGCAGAGACAAGGGTACTGAAAGCACCACACTAGAGAGCTGGGACTCAAAGAGAGGAAGTTGTGAAACCCCACTGCCATGTTGGGAGGGATCCTGATTTCTTAGGTATTTGTAATGACATTTTTTCTAAATTTGGCCCACTCTCTCATGTCATCGGAAGGACAGGATGAAAAACGTTATCCCACTCCCTAGAGAGAACTTTTGAAGGGGGAATGTTCTGCTAGAAGCTCTGAAACGGTGGGCTGGAAGTTTGGTGCTTTACACCTGCAGTTGTTTCAAATGCACAAAGGCCCAGGGCCTTTGCTCTGTTGCTTGGGAACCTCTTCCCCATGGCAACACAGCTAATTCAGGAGGAGCATTCCCACGTGGTCCCCACTAATTTGCAGCTGCCCCGAACGCTCCCTTGAGTGGGAGGGTTCATTGTACAGAAGGAGTTACCACATAAGATTCTGATGGCATCAGCATTATTATTTTACATGGAGAAGCCACATGGGATTGAAGTGAAAAGGGGTGCATCTAATGTGATGAGCAGTCATTCCCTAGCGTTTTTACTTCTCTGCCCCTGGAGCCTGACTCCCAACCAGGCTTCTGTGGGATGTTGGAAATAAGGGGAACATGCTCTGGAGTTCTTGATCCCTCTTTCTAGTTTGCCCCCAGTCTGACTGTACTTTATCTGGCTTTCCTCCAAGTGGATAGTCCAATCCTTAGTTTTGCAGCACTGTTTGCATGAGCTTAAGTGACATTAAGACATAGCAGTAGTACATTTCTTTGTTCACGCATAAGAAATCTTTACAGTACAGTTTAGGCATCTGTCACTTTTTCAAAATATATATTGTGGATGTGTTTGGAGTTTAGGGTTACCTACCATGCAAACTATTTAATCTAAGTGAGCAGACAGCTCAGACCAATACCAAAACAAACTGTTTACCCAGGCTGCTAATAACTTCAGTTTTAGGAATTTGTTACTAAATCTAGGGGAATGTGGAATGAAAAATGTGTCCACCTCCTGCCTTTGAAAAATCCTGGTACAAGAGCTGCTCAGCAAATCAGTGCACGTAGGAATAATGGTAGTTTGCCCTACCATAACACTTTTCTCCTGAGGATCTCAAAGTGCATTACAAACATTAGATACTAGTCATATTGATACCAAAAGAATCATACTGTATTTTCTTATCAATGGTTGGTTATGCTGTCTGTTGCTCATTGTGGACTTTGGGTGAAATGCCCGCTTATGCAAAATGCCAGCTACAAAGTATGTGTACCACTTTCTATCCTCCTTACACCCTCTTTTGTGGGCTTCATGCGATGTGTTGGCCTTCTGCACAGGGGTGACTCACCTTTTAGGACACCACATTACATACACATGCTGGGAGTCACTTATACATGTTAAAATCATATAGCACAAGCTGTGTAGGGTTTACATGTGGATAATTATAAAGTTATACTTACGCAACTAATTACATACCCTAACTTCTACATCATACAGGCAGAGACTGGTGGCTATTTCATTAAACTATCTGGGCACAATTTGGTTTTTCTTTTGAAAGAGTTATGGGTCTCTCCTACTCACTGGACATTTGATCCAGATTTTCACACCCTTGGCATATTGAATACTGCCTTGCTATGGAAGTATCCCCAATGGTGTCAGTGTTGTGTATTAAGGTACTATTCAGCGTGAGTGAGGCTTTCAGATAATGTGTCCATATATGGATTTATGAGGTATGTGCTAAATGGCCAGGCAAAAAAACTCTTTGCAAGTCATACCTTTGCTTGCTGAAAAGCTGTGTGACAGCTTTGTCCTCAATGCTGCTTCTAATTAGAGCTGGTTGGGAAAGTTGCCAACAGAAAATGACCTTTTCACAAAATTTAAAATTTTCCAAGGAAAAATTTCAATTTTGGGAGGAAAAACTGATTTTCCATCAGGAAAATATAAAAAGGGGTTGCTGACTGCCTGAAAGGCTTTTTCAATTTCACTTTCTGCCTGCAGGGAATTGGCAAGAGCCTTCCAGGAGGACCACCAGCAGCCAAAAAAAAAATTCTGCTCTTGTTCTTTCAAATGGAATTTTTCTGAAAATCCTTTCCTATGGAAAAAATTCACATATTTCCCCCCCTTCAAAAAGAAAAAAAACTTCAGAGAGGCATTTCCATTTTCTGGCCAGCTCCACTCAGCATTGCGAGGTTGTGTAGCAATGTGCCACAGTTATGCAGGAAACATCCAAATAAATGAAACTGAGATTTTCTGTAGAATTTGATGCCCTATCTACAGCTTCTGCTTTGTTCTGCAATATGCATGTACCAGGTCAGTGCTCCAGATAGTGTAACTTTAGTCCCAGTTTGAAAGTCTCTTATTTGGCTTTACTTTGAGTCCAAAAAACTTTCAGGCTTTAACTTAGCAGCCACCTATCATAAATATTCCTCTTACTTACTAATATTTTGATCACTATTAAATTAACAGTATGACTCAGCAAGTGGCTAAATGATTTGGTCCATTCTCCACTGGGACACTGCTTATACAGTCACAATCTCAAGTGATGACTATCCTATCCAAAGCATTCTTTTGTTATAGTACAGTATAATCCTCAACTATGTGGAATCATTCTCCTGGAGCATTTAAATTTAATTAGTTTGTGTTCTGACACATCCTCCCTGCCAGTATTTCAAATAGTCAGCCCTTGGAAACCTACTTGCAAAAGTGTAACCTTAAGGTTTCTGCTCATCTAAGGAATCCTCCTTTCAAAATGGGTAATACTGAAGCAGTACGCTACTGTGCTCCAGAAATCATACCCATGCAAAAATAGCCAAGCCAGTTCACTCTGTGTTCTGCAGACATATGAGAATTCTTCCTTTACAAAACTTAGATCAAAGCCATGCTGATGGATGAAAGATGTAAACCTGTTCTAAGCTGGTCCTTGAAAAAAAAATCATGCTATGTCTTTCACATATCTCCTCTAGCACAGGCTTACAGGATTATGGTTTTACGAGGCAATAATGTAGAATAGGCTTCTGTGTGGTGGCTTTAACATTTTTGCCAATCCAGCAGTATTTCCTGCAGCCAGGATCTTACAAATGCTGCTGATATTTTACCACACAGAAATCTAGTATGTAGACCATCACAGGAATAAACATTTGTGTAACCATAACAACTGGTAGAGTCTCTTCTCCTTTATATATTTTAAGTAACAGCTGTGGGTGGTTTCTAACCCTGGTTCAATTTTGTCTCAAACCCTTTGCGAGAAATAACAGATGGCCGACCCAGTGTCAAATTCCATTTTAACAACTATCCTCTGTCCACATTGCTTCATTTCCCCCCCACTGCCACATTATGGATCCACTATCATTGGATTCATCCTCCATTGCTTGTATGTGATTTAGTGTATCCCTGCTGCGTTTTCACCCTGGTAAAATAAGTCAAGTGTGTCCTTTATGGTTCATATTGGATAAAGGGTACATGAGGTGCTTTGTAGGCAGGTAAGAAGAAAGAGGTCTCTGCTCTGAGTAATTTACAATTAAAGACCCTAATCTGGCAGATGATTATGCACATGTAACTTCATGCACATGAAAAGTCTGAGTTCTATGGCACTACTCCTTTATGTAAATATTACACACAGGTAATGGTTTGCAGGATTAAGGTCTAAATGGAGCATGTCTAAAGGACAGGGAATGGGATAGAGCAAAAAGTCAAGTGACTGCATGCAGCAGCACTAGTTGTGCACTCACTGGTGCCATAAGAAAACAAAAAATTAAGGTATTTAAACAACATTTATATATTGCATCTTCGAGAGCCAAGCCTAAAACACAGGTTAGCGGATAGGAATATGATGAAATTGTGGCTTTTCCTCCTTTCCCTTTTCATTTTTAACTATTTCCCCCTCTCCTCCTCAGTGTCTTTTTTCTCCAACTCTCTTTTCTCAGAGCTAGGCTGCCATCCTTTGTTTCTCTCTACTCCTGTCCCCTCCCTCCCTCCCTCTGCAGTGACTCACTCAGCCACCTTACTGACTGTCACTCAGCCTTCATGTGCACCTGTAACATTGACAGACCCCAGTTGTTGGCAGGTGGGATAGAACCTGGGACCTCTGGAGCTTAGTGCTTGAGCGCCTACTGCATGAGCTAAAAGCCATGTGGCTGTTCGCTAAGGTTGTAGAGCAGACTCTAACCTCTAGGTGGTCTCAGTGCCACTAGATGGGAGAGAGCACCACACCCAGGAGGTGTGGGGGTTACACGCCCACCTAGCTTCCACTCCAGCTTCCACTGCCCTCCTAAGCTCCCAGTGGAGAAGGAAAGAGCAAGTTGAATTTTAACTTTCAAGGTCAGACCTCACTCTTCCCCCTATCCCCATCAGCTCCTAAACCTCCAGTGCTCCCTCAGAGCAAGGGAATCTTCATGGATGAGTCCCTCTCCTGATCCTCCTGCCACTGCTGCCTTCTATGTTCTCTTGCGGGAAGGAGGATCTTTGGATTGACAGCCCACTCCTTACTCCTTTATCTTTGTCCTTTCCATTCAATATGGTGCTTCCCTTTGACCATCCAAAGTCTGGCATATAGGCTTTGAAATGGAGCTCCACCACAGATCTCAGTCAGCACTGATAAAACCTGAGACTGAGCAACAAAAATACACTCTTTCACCACTTGAGCAAAAGGAGTTACTGTATTAGCTGATAGCAGTAGTAAGCTCTTATCCACTCTGAATCATCACTAAAGGGGAACACCATACCACTTTGTCAACATGTTATACAAACACTGCCACATAAAGACTCATTTGCTACTTGGTCTCCCTTAGAAACAAGTCAGAAGGTAGGAACATCTTAAGTTTGGAAGGTTAAAGACAGACTTGCATTATGTATCATCCCACCAGAAATGGGAGTTTTAATATTGACCATGACGGAGAGATCAGACAGAACAGCAGTCACATACACCAAGAACAGATTTATTCATCAGCAGAATAGGTTTCAGACAATGTGTCCCAATATTTACTCACTTTAATCTGAATATTGAATCACTTGCATCCCAAACCAAAACATTTCAAAAAGATGCGATTGTCAGTATGAATCCAGGCCTTCCCTCTGTCTATTTCCATCCCTGCAAGGAGAGGCGACGCAGCCACAGCAGTACCACTGATTTGCTCAACCTCCAAACACCGTAAAATGCTGCATGAGACATTGAAGCACCGTCACGGATTTATACAATTGGTGTAACTTATATTGATGGAGCCTTTCCACCCACATTGGGTTCTTTCATAATCTGTTATTCTGCCAGATGCCTGAGGCGGAGGTCTCCCTACATTCACCATACAGGTTATTCTTAAGTCTTGTAACCTCTTTCATTATGCCTCTATGGGGAGTTCTGTAGTATTTTATACGTGCCATTTCACCTGTGCTGCCTTGCATTACCTTTTCCCCATAGCAAAAGATGTATCACATCAAGACTGATTGCACTTAACCATTGCAGTCTTGCATGTGGTGTCAGCAGAGCTGTACATGTAGTTTTTTACTGCAGATAGGTAAATGTCATCTTTTATTTGGATCTTCCTGCTCATTTAAACCACACCCAATTTGATGCTCATCTTACAAATTCATCTTGAATTGATTGACATGAGTGCTTTTTAAACTGCACAACTTAAGATAGTTTTCACTTCTTTTTCCTCCTACCCATAGAACCTCACCTCACTCAATGCTTGAACCAAAGTGCATTGAAGTCAAGGGAGCAACTTCCATTCACTTCAGTGGACTTTAGTAAATGAGGAGTAACATCAGTGGAGTTACATCAATGTCAAACTGGTGGGAGAGAATCAGGACTCCACGTATCAGAGTGGTAGCCATGTTAGTCTGTATCAGCAAAAACAACAAGGAGTACTTGTGGCACCTTAGAAATTAACTTATTTGGGCATAAACTTTCGTGGGCTAAAACACACTTCATCGGATGCATGCAGTGGAAAATAGCCCATGAAAGATTATGCACAAATAAATTTGTTAGTCTCTAAAGTGCCACAAGTACTCCATGTATGTTATTTTATGACATACAAAAAACAAGATGTTATGCCCTTTTCTGTTTATATGTGGAATATAGGGTCTAACAGACCTTTTAATTAAGAGGTCTGTATTTTTACTTATTAGTAAATGTAGAATGATTAGATAGATATGAAGTATAATATGACATGCTGTTGAAAAAGTTAGATTTTATTCAACAGCAGAGTGTAAATAACAAATTTAAAAGAGGAAAGATACGGAGGCCTGCTTTATATCTTAGAGCGAATATTGAAGTTCAAAAAGTTATGTATGGTGCATTAAATTTTTATGTAATTATTTGAAATTAATATTACCTAGAAATCTTTTTGAAGAGCAGAATAGTTAAACTTGCAGTCCCAGTTTTAGAATGAGTCCTAATGCCAGTCTGCTGGCATTGCACTCAATAAGAATTTGCAAAATGTTAAACGATTGTCACTGCCAATATTCTTCTCTTTGTATCATTGTTTAACAAAATGAGCTGTGACTAGACAAGTTGGAGCTGAAAGCTGTAAGGCTTTCACAAAAGCTATTTATAGGTGCCCCAGAAACATTTGTAACTTGAACTTGAACACCCTTCTCTATAATTAATGTTTGCACTAGAGTTAATATGTACCTTCACATTTTTCTATGAATCAGAATACTACACGCTGAGCCCTTAATTACAGTAGCTCTGCTACAGAGAAGTTCTTGCCATGAACAGTTCTGTAGATTCCTGTTAATGAACCTGATTGAGGAAAGAGTGATTCCACTATAGTACGATTTTGAACAAGATGACAGACTACATGATGAGTACTGCTTTTAAATGAACCCATCTCTGCCCAGGAATCTTGACCTCAGAATTATTAGTGAGCGTTTAAAAATCAGACCAAACTGAAAGTAGAAATAAATATTTAAGAATCTAGATGTAAAAAACCCCATCAAAACCAGTTTATTCTATAAAACACATTTAAACCACACATATATATTTGGCAGAGCAAGATTAATGTAGGTGTGGCTATCCTGGTCAATATCCATCCCCAATGAAGGGGGAAGGTTGTGCACTGGAATTCCTCTGTCTCTCTTGTCCTGTCCCCAACACACAACCCATGGAGTTCCAACCCTATGAAGCTTCAAAAGATGGGATTCCTTGGAATACCAGGGAGGAAAACAATGTTACCAAGCTAGTCACCTTCTATCACAACTTTCCACAGCCCATAGATCTGCCTGACCAGGGGCCTGGCCTCTCTAGTCACAGGGGAAGAAAGGTAAGTAACTCCAGCATTGTGTTCACAGCATACAGGCAGAAGTTAGATGAAAATATCAAATACTCTCGCAGGAAGGTTGCAATGTAATGTTACTTCTAGTCTTAGAATCCAGAACAGCACACAGCAACCGAGAGAGAGAGAGCAGGCTGCTCCCTAAGGCAGAGAGGTACAACTCGTCCCACCTTGTTCTACACTGGTTCTTCAGACTGACTGCTACTAGTCTTGCTAGATTGCACATTTTACTATAGAGCCCCCTTGCCTACAAGCAGGGCTAGGAAAATCCTCCCCCTCCCAAACACTCTTAAAGTGATAACTTGCAATTCCAAAACAGTCCTTAATACACCACAGGAAAGGACCTTTCCTTTGAGGGAGGTGGAATGCAAGGAAGGAAGGATAGTCTGGCCTGTGACTCAGAAGAGCTGCATTCAGTTACAAGCTCTTGAGTCTTTAAAATATTTAATCTTTGTCTTTTAGTTCCCCATCTGTAAAATAGGAATACTACTTTTAGTCACCTTTTATCTATTAAGCTCTTCAGCGAGGGCTGGCTCTTTGGATAGGTCTATATCTAGAACAATGGTGCCCTGATCTTGGCTTGTAAGCTCTACTATTTACAATTTGTACTACAGTAATGTTACACAGGGTCAACTGTGTACCATATTCAACTTTGCTTTTCTACAATCATTGAGATTGTTTGTTGATTTGCACATGCATCATTTTTCTTCTGAGTCTTATGTGTAGACTTTTCATTCCGCTGAACAAACGTTCAAATACACAACCAAACTCTGATCTCTGGGGTGCAGTTTGTCCAGTGATTTATAGAAATGTGGATTTAATGGGAAATGAAAACATCAAGATTTTTTATGGAGAGGGATCATCTGAGGATTTTTCCATGACAGGGCATTGCTACCCATGCTAACTTGGGATCAATGTCAGTTGTTCTCCAGCACTGCATTTTCCAAATGGATGCAAGTTTTTTTTTTTTTTACTCTCACAATGGTGAGTTGCTGTAAGAAAAGTAAATAAAAATACTAATGACAGAATAAAATTTTCATCCTGCAGTATCCACAATAAATATTTTGGAAGGCAAAAATGTTTGGAAGAAAGGCAGCAATTATACCTCATGTTTAGGGGAAGTTGATTTGGGCTGTTTCTAATATGTTCATGAAGTTTGTTCAAAGCAGCTTGTACATGAGAAGGTATTTACTTTTATATCGCTGCCTCCTTTAAAACAAACAAAACAAAAATCACATTTACTATCCTGCCACCTGTTCCTGGCTCCAAGTTATGGGAGAGGAGATGCTATTTTTTTGTTTTATTTGAATGTCAGTACAAAATTTCTCTGGCCTACCAGCTTTCAGAATTCCTGTTCCTTTCTCCTGAGTCTTAACACACTGACCTGGCCTTTACTCTCTGCCCTGGGCAAGTCAGTCTTCTAGTTCAACTTCCCATTTAAAAATCAGAATCACATGTAAATACTTCACAGGGATGTTGAGAGAATTATTTGACCTTTATATATCACTTAGGATTAGCCGAGAACCATTTCCGTGTAATAGGACATTGTGGAAGTTTGTTTTGTTTGGAGACAAGCTAATTGTTGTAATGTTCAATTTATTAAGTGTCCTGTTCACAAAATGTTATTAGAAAGACTGGCTTCAAAGTGCTTGGTTGTAGGCCTACTCCAAAGGCATGGCATACTTGGGAAACATTTCCTCATTCCCTTGAAGATGGATATTGGAAGGGAGATAATACTGGATTATTTCCCTGAATATTTGTGTATTATAAACATAATATAGCATTGCAGAGTGCTTTTTAGACCTTGGCAACACTAGAAAGTAGTACGAGCAAAAGTCCTATTAGCATAGTATCACTGACAAAGCTATTTCAGTAGAGTGGATTCACATTGTGTGCCAGCACAGGTGGCCACTCTTAGGGAGCTGTGGGAATTTGGGATCAAAGTCCCACAACTCCCTCTGTTCCATCCCATAATCTACTGCTCTAGTGATATGTTTTTGAACTCTGCCGCAAACATGGATGCAATACATCACTTTTCTCCATATTTAAATACAGGGCATACAGTTCTGTTGTATTTGCAAAGCTGCAATGCTCAGTCATCTGAGGATGAGTGGACATTGAATGCATCAGACTCACTGGTACAGAACAACTGCACCTGGTGGAGCAGTTTGTTTCAGCTATGAGCACCAAGTAGTGGAATCAGACTGTGATGCAAGCGTAGGATGACCAGCAGTGGACCCAGAATTCCAGATGTGGAAGGCCACTTTCCTCAAGTTGTGTGCCAAACTCAACCCAGCACTGCATAGGGTGACCAGACAGCAAGTGTGAAAAATTAGGACAGGGGGTGTGGGTAATAGGACCCTATATAAGAAAAAGACCCAAAAATCGGGACATCTGGTCACCCTAGCCCTGCAGGACAGCTGTCTTAGTGTACCTGTCCTGACAGTGGAGAAAGGGTGGCAATAGCCATATGAAAGCATACAACCCCAGATTGTTATCTGTCAGTGGTAGTCAATTTGGCACTGGGGAGAGGGAAAAAACAAAAAAACAAAAAACAAAACAGTGTGGATAGTCATTATCGAGGCATGTAAGGCCATGTCACGGGGGGTCCACTCACCACTAGGCTACTCTGGAGATTAGCTCTTTCCAGGTGCTGTACCCGCCTCTGGCGGTCTCTCCACCTGTCTTCTCTCATGCTGCGGCCCCTCTCACTCCAGGAGCTGTGGCTTCCTGTTTGCAAATTGGCCCTCCAGCGAGGTCACTATGGTTCTCCTCTTCTGGGATATCAAAGTCTTTTCAAGGCAAATTGTCTCAGGCAGTCCACTTTCTGGTCCATGCCACTTCCCCAGTGGCTGATAGAGGAATCTGGGTCCACCTTCTACTCCAGGTTCCAGGGGCCCTCTTGTCAGAAGCCAAGGTCTGCCCTATCCCATACTGTGCTGTTTTGCTCCTGAGCTTTCCTACCTATCTGGGTCTCCCCTCTTTCAGGGTTTGCCAGCCCAAACTCCCTCCTCCTAGGGAGGGACTGTAGGCTACCTAGCTCTGTAACCCCCAAACACACCTCCCTTCTAAGGAATGACTGCAGACTACCTCCCTGCAGTCCCTCTGTGTTCTCAGCTCCTGAGCTTTATACAGACCCCTCCTATTTCTGTTCAGCTGAGCCTCATGTATAGTAACTCCACTGCACCCTGGCTACTCCTCCAAGTGCAACCTGGAGAGGTAATTGGCCCAGCTAGCCACCTTAACCCCTTCAGGCCTTGTGTGGGTGGATATCCCATCTCAGGCCATAAAGCGTATCCTACTTTACAGAGCAATATGGCTGGTCAGGGTGCAGGAAATAGGTGGGTTCAAAGGCATGGGCTTCCTACATGGTGCTTGAGCTTAGGTGGGACACATCTCTATACTACACACCCCTGCATAGCTTGAGTGCATAATCAAAAGGGGCGCTTTTCTATGATTACACAGGCTGTGGTAGACTGCTGTGGGCAATGTACGGACAGCATTGTTGGGTGGTCAGAAGTCCACGACACTTGGATTTTTAGAAATAGAGGACTTTTGACAAGACGAAAGCTGGGACCTTCTCCCAGACCAACCAATTGATATTAATGGAGTTTCTATGCCATTTGTTGTTCTTGGTGACCCTGCCAACCCTTTACTTCCCTGGCTTATGAAGCCCTATACCCGGCATCTGGACATAAGCGAGGGAAGGTTAACTATTGCTAGAGCAGAATGACTGTGGAGTGTGCATCTGGGGGATTGAAGGACAGCTGGAGATGCCTCCTGGCATGGCTTGATCTCAAAGAAAAAAATATCCCAATAGCTATTGCTGGATACTGTGCATTGTGTAATGTGTGCAATTCTACTGACAAGGTGGAGGAATGAGGAGTTCAGCAGGCAGCCTGTCCACAAGCAGCCTGGAAGTAGGTTGGTTACTAGTACCACTGCAAGCACTGTGCAGGTGATAGAAGCTTTGAGAGCTTCCCTCAACAGTGGGCAAAAGCCAGTGTCCCATTGACTTGGTACTCTGGTGGAGTCTGTCTTTAGGCAATATGCATGATTTATTTTAATGGAAATTTTAGGAAGCAATCCTTGGTAATATCCATAAATTACTAGCTTTAATATGCTTAATTATATTGTAAAATGTGGAATGGAAGGCATGCAAGCTATATGAATTATTTTCTAACAGTAGAGGCAGCACTGTAATGACAAAACACGGTATTCAGCACTTTCAGAACTGCTGAACATTGTTTGTTGCGCTTTAAACAATGTCTCACCAAAAGAATCAAACCACCAACATCAGAACTATGTACAATGAAATGCAACATGCAGCTGTACCCAGCCTGTATCACAGGATTAGCTGATAGTGTGGTCAATGAGTTTTTTCAATGGTAGGTTAATATATAGAGATTTTACACACCTTAGTTGGTTTTGAACTTTACACCAGAGAGATTAGTTTTATGACATACATCAAAGTACATCATAAATGTGAAGTGTAATCAGCTGTTTGTGATTGTAGTATAAGAAATACTTGAGTAAGTTCCCATTATCTTCACCCCAGCGACATCCTTACTATGGAAATTAAAGGGAAAGACTGAATGTGGTTAGCTTTTCTTAGAAAATGTTTAAGAATTTAAGACTGAATTCATTCCTTCTTCCCCCCTTCAGAGAAGGAGAATAATACTTGTATTAAAAGTTCAGCATTTACTGCTCATTGAGGGGGAAAAAATGAATATATATTTGAATTTCTGTGAATGTTAATCACATACAAGATCCAAAAATCATGATTCTGCTCACACCGGGGTAAAGCAGGAGTTGCACATTCATGAAACTCCATTAACTTTAATGGGAGTTCAATTCTCTAGAATCTTCACATGAGCACTTTATATCTCTGATCTGAAAACACTGTTTATGACACTGTAGGCTGTTAATCTGCTGGATGGTGCTGCTTTAGGACTTTTCTCTAACATTTAGTAAGATTGTCAGAGAGGAGTGGATAGTCCTCCTCTATTATGAGATGGAAAAGGTACACTGGGATATTTGCATTATCTATTTTCTCCCAGTGCAGGAAAACATTTGAGGATTAGGGATGCTTTCTTGAATCTTTGTGTTTAAAGAAGTGAGGGACTTAGTAGTCACCAGTTTGACAGAATTCCATGTATTTAAGACACTAGTCTACACTGACTGCAAAATCTCACCAAATTGCTGATAAACTTCAAAACAATAAAACTTTTATTTATTTTAGTCTCTAAATTGCACCACCAGAAGCAGAAAATTTCAGAATTATAGTGAATGCTTCCTGGTTTAATTATAGTTCAGGAACTAAAATTTCAGCATTGTTTCTTACTGTGGTGCATGTGTGAAAAGAATAAGCAAGAACAGAATGTGCTGATTAAGATGAATTTTCTAGGTACATATACTTAAAAGAATTAGTTAAGTGGCTGCATAATTAACCAATCTGAAAAAAATCAGGTAGAGCAGCGATTCTGCAATCAGAGCCATGGTGGAGCCTATACTGAGCCAATTTCAAGACTGGGCCCTAAAATGTGATTTAGAGCAAGCATGAAACTCTTTATACCAGAGCCTTTCAATCATGCAAACTCAGTATGTATTGATTTATAGTTCTACAGGAACCTAATGCCACTTTGAGAAGCTAAAGGTTTTTATATTCTGAATAATTTTAAACTACTAATTGTATTTGTGGCTTAATTTTTTTATTTATTTATTTATTTATTTTTTAAATAAAAGGAGAGCTTTCAAAGCTGAATGCAAAGTTTGATTAGGTGGAGCCTTACTGGAGGCTCTGTGGCACTGCTCGCAACCTCCTCCCCCTACAGAAGCCATGTGTGTGGTTTCAGGTTCCTTAGGCTTTCAGGAAAATGGTTTGTAGGAGGAGGAGCTGATTTCTGTGGACATCCCCTCTAAAGGTGTAGATAACTCATCAGATATGTTTACATTATTAACACTTGACATAATATTTACTTAGTAATATTTGTACAGTGGTGTTTAGACAGGCACCAGGTGCATGGTCAATGGCATAACTCCTACAGGGAAGCAGAACAGTACAGAGGGAACAACCCTCTCTGGGACTGGGAGTTCCCTTTTGTGTGGACTCCAGGATCCTTTATAGACTTCCAAGCCCTTCTTAGTGGAAGTTTTTAGGAAAATTCCAACAAGGTTAGTTCATGGAGTTTCCTCATGTATCTTCCTCTCCCTTTGCCCCCAACTCTTCTTCCATGGCTATTCCCATAGGAGAATACAGTTTGGCTATAAGTCCTTAAAGGATTTCAAATAATGCTAGAATGTTTGACCAAGTAGATTATTTTGCTGAGTAACTAAAGTAAAGCCTGGCTATATAATAAAATAACATACGTTTGCTTTATTTGTAAAATTTTTTACATATAGGGATACAGATCATCTCAGTGTGTGTAATACATTAGTCGTGTAAATTCATACATATCTTAATCCTCCTCCACAAAAGGAATTGACCTGCCTTAAAATAATTTTGTAATTTAATATGGTCAAAGTGCAATTTGGTGTGTTGGGGACATAGTCAACACTTAGCTGCTGGCATAGGCCAGTGTTGACGGTAGGTAGCAACTATGATTTTTTTTTCATAGCCCTTTGACCTATTACATTTTGGCAATAAGGGTTTTTTTGTTTTGTTTTTTTTTTTGTTGTTTAAAGGAGGTTCTTTAGTTCCATTCTTTCAAAAAGCAAAAAAACCAAGATCTATGGATGAAGTCCTGGACTCACTAAAATCAATGGGAATTTGATTACTATCTTCAGTGGGGCCAGGATACCACATGATTATGATTAATTTAGTTCTGCATTAGCAAATGTCTGTTTTTCTCAGAATGAGAGATTATACTTTTGGGGTTGGTTGAGCCTCTCTCTATATGTTTATGCATGTAAATCTCTGGTTTTTCCTTATTCTTTGTTTCCTGTGCATTTTGTTCTGATTTAAAGTTCCAAAGTAAGGATCAGGAAGAAAGGTCACTTTGTTAAATGGTGCAAGAACCACAGAAAATAAAGTCAGTTCTTTACAGTAAAGCTTTCTATATTTAGATCAAAAATTGTTTAAAAAGTTGAAGTTGCAAATGTTTTTTCAGTGGAGTCTAGCCAGGACTCCAAAGTATTACACATTCTTTGCAAAAATTCTACATCTTAAGAAATCCAAATATTTGAATGTTTGAAATTGAACAGTTAATGGAGGCAGCCAGTTCTTAAGTTTATCATTCACTATTCTCCCATTTTGTTTATAGTACCCAATAAAACATTGCCATGTGAAATTTGCAAATATATGCAAACATCAAAACAAATTAGGAGATTAAAATCCAGTTTCCTATTAAAAAGAAAAAACGAGGAGTCCTTGGGCACCTTAGAGACTAACAAATTTATTGTTTATAGCCAACGCTTTTGTTGGCTAAAACCCACTTCATCAAATGCATGGAGTGGAAAATACAGTAGGCAGGTATAAATATACAGCACATGAAAAGATGGGAGTTGCCTTACCAAGTGGGGGGCCAGCGCTAATGAGCCAATTCAATTAAAATGGAAGTGGCCTATTCTCAATAGTTGACAAGAAGGGGTGAATACGAAGGGAGGGGAAAAGTCACTTTTGTAGTGCTAATGAGGCCAATGCAATCAAGTTGGCCCATTTCAAATAGTTGACAAGAAGGTGTCCTATTCAAGTAATTCATTTCCAATATACTTTAACACTAACATGTACTATGGCATTACTTCCTACAAAAATAACTAGAAATTCAGGGGACAACTATTTTATGTTTAAGTAAAAATTAGTTAGAAGTTTTTTAAAAAATAGATATCCAGTAAGTTTTCAAAGCACCATTACTTTCAAGTCTCTTATTAGAGGGGTAGCTGTGTTAGTCTGGATCTGTAAAAAGCAACAGAGTCCTGTGGCACCTTTAAGACTAACAGATATATTGGAGCATAAGCTTCGTCAGACGCATGTAATGGAAATTTCCAGAGGCAAAAAACCAAACTTCTCGGAAACAAAAATTACCCTGGGGTGAGACTTAGCCAGGAAAATGTCATTAAGAGCAGGTTCTTCTGGAAGGCGTTAATGTGGGGCTTGAACCTTAACTATAGAGAGACTCTTACCCTTCATAATGCTGTGGAATTATTTTGCACACGCTTTGTTACATAATGAGGTATCCTTGCTTTTTTGTTTTTGCTAGAAATACATGCCCCTTATTTTGAATTAAACATATTTTTACAGTTGTGTTGCTGTATTGGTTATGAATATGAAATTTTGCATAGCTTTTAGACTCTGGTTTTGCTTTGCACCTCTGTAGTTTTAAAATACACCTAGATTATCCACTGAGCAAAGGAAATTAATCTTATGCTCATATTTTCTTGCAGTTTAAATATCTTAATATACAACAGGATTTAAATTTAACTTGTCCCAGTCATAAAAATTTAAGATGACTTAACGCATAACGTACGCCGCAACAACTGGTAGCTGAATGACAGTTTTCAGATCTTAACTTTTAACTACACCTCTACCCCGATATAACGCTGTCCTGGGGAACCAAAAAAATCTTACCACGTTATAGGTGAAACTGCATTATATCGAACTTGCTTTGATCCACCGGAGTGCTCAGCTCCGCCCCACCCCCTGGAGCACTGCTTTACCACGTTATGTCCGAATTCATGTTATATCGGGTCGCGTTATATCGGGGTAGAGACATATCTTATTTTGAGCCAGCATAACAGAGCCTGACAGGATACTTCATCACCATCCCAAGCTGCTTCACCCATAGCCATTGTTGTTACTTTTATCAGGCAATGACTTGCAATAATGCATCTAATGCATAAGGTAGTTTTTCTCCATATACAGTAATATTTGTATGTGTTCTAGTGTTTACTTGCTCTGTTCAAATTGAAGCTGATCATTTGCAAACTTCCCATTCAGTACACAGCTTAACTGCACTCTTGTTTTAGCCAACGCCTTTAAAATAATTAAGAATGCAGGCAAACATTTTTTCCTTTACCACCTCCCATAAAATGACTTCCTCAACTCTGGGATATGCAAATTTTGTTATAAACATTTGTGCTAAAGATTTTCACACAGCTCCCACTGAATTCCATGGGAGGTCATGTGCTGGGAACAATGCCAGTGTAAGACTTTAAAGAAGTGGGCTCCAAAAACATGAACAAATAGGAAAGAAATACTAGTGATTGAGAGGACCCATTTCAGTAAGGGTTAGCAGGGCAAATGGCAAAAAAAACCTACGTTAACAGAGTTGAAATTGCCTGGTGGTATATCGTCCCCTTGCATAAGAATGTGTTAAACAAAATTCAACCTTCTGAAAACCAGGATATGCACAGGTAAGGTTGCCCATACAACCTTAAATGTGCACTCTTCCAGCAATACCCCAATATGCCCATTAACCCAAGCTAAGATGAGGTGGTTGAGTGGTTAAGGTGATAGACTGCTAATCCATTGTGCTCTGTGTGCATGGGTTTGAATCCCATCCGCATCCCCCTTTTAGTACAATGACAGACCAAACCATGTTGCTTCCGGGGGGGGATAGCTCAGTGGTTTGAGCATCAGCCTGCTAAACCCAGGGTTGTGAGTTCAATCCTTGAGGGGTCCATTTGGGGACTGGTCCTGCTTTGAACAGAGGGTTGGACTAGATGACCTCCTGAGGTCCCTTCCAACCCTGATATTCTATACCTTTACAATTCCAGCCCCACAGCTGCTGAAACATACAAGCTCCTCACCTCTTTTTACCATCCATTCACTCATGAACAGCATTCCATCTAACACGATTAAAAGACCCAAGCAAATTTCAAGAAAATGTGTTAGCATGCCATTTTAGAGCACTTGGAAGCATGGTCCTTTAAACAGGAAGTATAGAATGACAGTGGAGGGAAAGAGCTTCTCTACACATCCATCTGTGGCACAGGAGTTCGGAAAGGTGCGAAGTGGCCCATTTATCTCACTGTGATGTTCAGCTGAAGGAGAATTCCCCATGGAGATGCATACAGCCTGAAACAATAGCTCTGAGCTGTGTCTATTTATCTAAGCAGATGTACCCCCCCTCCCCCAGTGCTTTACAGCCTGGGATATACATGAAGTACACCAGTTCTCAGCTCTCCACCCAAAATGGCTGGACTTCACCAGTTTGTCCAGGTTCCATATTTTGATGCCAAACTAACTTAATTTCCTTCTTTGATGAGGTGGCTGATCTACTGGATTGAGGGAAAGCAGTAGACATGATATACATCATCTTGACTTTAGTAAGGCTTTTGACACAATTCCAAATGATGTTCTCATAAGCTAACTAGGAAAATGCAGTCTAGATAAAATTACTATAAGGTGGGTGCATTACAGGTTGGGAGACTGTACTTAGAGTAGGTATCAATGGTTTGCTGTCACACTGGGAGGGCACATCTAGTGGGGTCCCACAGGGCTCAGTCCTGGATCTGATACTATTCAATATTTTCATTAGTGTCTTGGATAATGGAGTAGAGAGTATGCTTATAAAATTTGCAGATGACACCAAACTGGGAGGGGTTGCAAAAAGTTTGGAGGATGGGTTTAAAACTCAATGACTTTGGAGAATTGGTCTGAATTCAACAAGATGAAATTCAACAACAACAAGTGCAAAGTACTTCACTCAGGAAGGAAAAAAAAATCAAGTGCACAACTACAAAATGGGGGAATAACTGTCTAACTGCTGAAAAGGATCTGGAGGTTATGATGGACCACAAACTGAACAGAGTTGTCAATGTGATGCAGCTGCAAAAAAGGCCAGTGTGATTCTGGGGTTAACAGGACTGTTGTATGTTAGACACAGGAGGTAACTGTCCTGCTCTACTCGGCACTGGTGAGACCCTACTGGAGTAGGGTGTCCAATTCTGGGCACCACAATTTAGGAGGGATGTGGACAAATGGGGAAGACTCCAGAGGGGAGCAACACAAATGAGAAAAGGTTTAGAAAAACCTAACTTATGAGTAAAGTTTAAAAAAAACTGGGCATGTTTAGTCTTGAGAAAAGAGGTCTGCATTGCAACCTGATAAGTCTTCCAAATGTTAAGGGCTGTTATAAAGAGGACAGCGATCAATTGTTCTCCATGTCCACTGAAGGTAGGGCAAATAATAATGGCCTTAATCTGCAGCAAGGGAGATGTAGGCTAGATATTAGGAAAAACTTTCTAACTATAAGCGTAGTTAAGCTCTGGAATAGGTTTTCAAAGAAAGGTGTGGAGTCACTGTCACTGGGAGGTTTAAAAAAATAAGTTGGACAAATAACTGTTAAGGATGGTCTAGGTTTACTCAGTCTTACCACAGTGCAGGGGACTGGACTTGATGACTTCAAGATCCCTTCCAGCCCTACGTTTCTGTGATACTGTGAGGGATGAACTGAGAATGGAGTGTATCTTCAAATACATACAGAAAGGGCTAAATTGTGCTAGGTAGGTTCTGAATACAGGCAGTGCAGTGCCATCTTGCCCCAGACTGGATGGAGGGGGAGACTGTCCCTTCCTCACCTACCCTGAATTGTGTGCATGTCCTCCATCCTGTAGGTGCCACCTCTTTACCCCTTTATCCCTTCTTCCTTTGGAATACTCTCCTTGTAGAATCCTCACCCACCCTTCACACCCAAACAGGGGCCAGTCAGAATCCATCCCCTTACACCAATCTACAGGTTCCATTTACAACCTTAATTATGACCTTTTCCCAGATTACCTTACAACAAAACCTTCATATGAACTAGAAGATTGTAGACTGCTCAATGGCAGTCTCTGGCAGTTCACCCATTCACTGACCCAGGTACCACTCCCTCAGGGGCTGGCAGGGGAACTCAGGCCCACCCCTTATTCTGGGTTCCAGCTCAGAAACACTCTAAACAGCAGCTGAGGTGTGGTTCCCTCTTTCACCTTGCTGCCTTTCCCTGAGCTTCTTCCTTACCTCCTGGGCCTCCCCATGCTTCTGGGTTTGCCAGCCTCTCAGCACCCTCCTCACAGGGAGTAATATAGGCTACTTATCTGTCTCTATAGCCCCCAAACACAACTCCATCCTCCCAGGGAGTGACTGCAGCCTGCCTCCCTGCAGCACTCTCTGGTTCCAATTTCCTGTCCTTATATAAGCCCTGGCCTGTTTCCTCTCAGGTTAACTTTTTCCCTAAATCTCCCCCTTTTGCAGTTTAATGGGCTGATTAGATCCATTAGCCTAACTCAGCACTTGCAGGGCCAGTGTGGGGAGTACACCCCATCGCAATGGGGCTCCCATTGGGTTGGCTTACAAAGCTTAATTTACATGCCAACTGAGAGATGGGTGCATAATCTTTTGTCTGGCAGAAAGCCTGTTTGTCAGCTCTGCATTGACACAGACTTCAGGAACATATTGCCAGTAGACATACATACTTATGTAATATCTGTACATACATTTCACCACAATATTAATGACCAGTGTGACCCTGGCTTTCATTTAAGACCTCATACAACATTCTTTGGCGAACTAGTGTGTACACACCAGAGTCAAGATATTCTTGTAACCCAGTTGGCATTGAGGGGTTCATGGGTCACAACAATGGCTTAAGACACTTCAAAATGAAACATAGCTATTCCTAGCTTGGTCCTTGGGGGCGGAAGGCCTTTTCCAATCCACTCCTGTGTTAGAAGTAGTTAAGCAACCCAGAGGTTTTCCTAAGCTGGATCACTCCGTGGTGTCTCTCTTTGGGGGCTCTGCATTGTCATTCTGCTATTGCTGAAGTGCTTCCTGCTCAGATCCTGCTAGCAAACTGTGGGCAGCAATTGGACTACAAGGCCTGCAGTCCCTGGCTGTATGTAGTTGCCTGTTACAGCAGCATTTTCTCTTTGGGCCAAACACGTAGTCAGAGCATAGTGATCTTTGGCACTTTGAAAAAAAAAAAAAAACAACTTCAAGTTGCTGCCCCTTTAATTGCCTGGGTTGGCTTCTAGCTTTGAGTTGCTGACAAGCTCAGTCAGTTCCTCTTTACTAGACCCCTGGCTCAGTCTCGGCTACTCCCTACAAATTCTGCACAGATCTGTCTTTCCCTGCAGCATCGGGCAGTCCCAGCCTGCTCTGCATGGGGCTCTCTATCCAGCTGCAGCCTGCACAGCTTCCTGCTCTGCAGGCATCTTTCCAGCTCCTGTGACAGCATGTTTGTCCTTGTGGCTCTCCTTTGGACAATAAAAACACCTTCCGGAGCTGGGTTGCCCTGAACACTGTTTGGGAAGGCTCACAAAAGTTCATTTACAACTTAATCTGACTATTGTAATTATACTGTAATAAACTGGCTGCGTATGTGCACACTAACCTTCAGACGGAATTGGAGGTTGTAACCTGTGCTGCAAGTCCTACACTTAGAATAGCTAATTGAGAGTCTCCTTTAACTAATGCAGTAGGGCCGGAGCTGCTAGTGCACCAATTTTATACCACTATGCTCTGAAGTTATGAGGGACCCTAGTGTACCTTCAGGATGTTACCATGCTTGGCTAGATGGCCAGGGACTTTTAAAAGATACCTCAAATTAACTGAACATTATTCACATGACTCTTTTGGACTGTGAGTAGAAGACTAATATTTTGAGGCACTCTTAGGCTCTTTGACTGCTCAAATGGAGTTAGGGACTTAACCTCCATTAAAATCAATGCAGGTTAGGAGCCTACTTAGAAGTAAGGAGTCTTACTCCAGTTGGTCCAACAAAAGATATTACCTCACCTACCGTGTCTTTCTAATATCCTGGGACCAACACAGGTACAACAACACTGCAAATAACTCTTTTGAGCATTCAGCCGTTTCTCAAAAAAAAGGGACAGTATTTGTAATTCCAACATCACCTCCAAACTTATTCTTTTATATTTGCAGAGCCAAGCTGCACAATGTGTGCAGAGTTTGCACAGTACAGTGGTCACCCTTAGGTTTCATTCTATTCGTAGACATATTATCAGATCATGGGGTTGGATCTCAGAAGATGGCAGAATTTTTCAAAACCAAAAATAACACGTAACGTGTGTGCACTACATGCTAATTTTCTCAATAAGTGGAATAAAAGTTATGAATATTAAAGATTGACAGTTTTTTAGAAGGACTTTAATGGAAGAGAGAAACATAGTAATATTGAATAGGCTTGTAGTTGTATCCGTATTAGGACAAAGGATTAGAGAAAGAGTTAAGAGGAGTGAGAGATGCTGTGGAGTGTGCAATCAAAGGATGAGGTTAATAGATACCATAGCTGGCAATTTGGTAAATGGATGCCAAAATAAGGGCAAAAGGTTGAAAGAAGGATAGCAGAATAGGATCAGTTGGTTACATTATTTTTCTTGTTTTCCTAGTTAGGAGTCTAAGTCCCATTTTCTTTCAGTGAGACTTAGGCTCTTAAGTGACTTGGGCACTTTTGAAAATTTTTACCAATTACATTACCTACACTTCACAAAGGTCATCTATTAGGGTCAGCGATAGATGGAAACCATCTCCTTGTTTTCCTGGCAGGTTGCTGAAATGTTCTCAGGCAAATCTAGAGAAGTCTGACTCTACATGAGTTCACATTTTAAGAACAGAAAGCCTTTGTGAGCAGGGAGTTTCTATACATTTGCATCCAATAGGAAAATATTTCCAAAGCCCAAGAATTTCTCTGTTCAAATATTTCAAGAATGAAGGGAGATTAGAATGACATCTAGCATGAAAGCCTGGTCATTGTTATCAAATTGAAGGTAAAAAGAGAATTGATTTTTAAAAACAATTATCAGTGTTGCCAACTGTCATAATTTTACTGTGAGTCTTGTGATATTTGGTGTGTTACTTCAAGGCCCAGCTCCTGAAGTCCTGAGAATTTCATCTTGCATTTGAAAAAAGAAATAGAGTTTCTAGCCCTCCTGGTTGCAGAATTAAACTTAAAAACATGAACCAAGATCACTCTAAAGCCTCAGGAACCAGAAGGCAAATAATATATATCTATATATTTTTAAACCTCATAGCGTAATCCAATCTCAGGATTTTTTTGGGGGAGGAGGCTGGTTTATGGTTCTTGAATGCTTGGGACTGGCAACACTGAAAGCTCTCTGGGTTAGATTCACCCTGTACATGCTTAGGGCTCCACACAAGGCTTATGGTCCCCTTATGTGCTACTAACATATTTTGGATACTGTGTTTTGTATCGGCCAGCTCACTGAGTAGAACTCCCTTGGCCTCTCCAAATGTGCAGTTATTCAGTAGACAACATTAGGCATGTCTATGTGAACATACACTCCAGCTTGCCGCACAGTGAAAGTCCTCAGTGCCACAGACAGTGCATGGCATGCTGGAGCATTGTAGATTTACACCACAGTCTGCTGCGCAATATGCTTTCATGTAGACTTGCCTCTAATTTCTGGAGACTGGAAAAAGTGTCACCCTGGGAGACTAGCAACTTATTGTAGTGATGGCTGACACCTATTTTCCATTTTGTGATAAGATTAGTTTAGATGGTGGTGCATGAATGGCAGGTCCTTGATAGCTTAAGGTTAAACTGTTTCACAACAGTTATGCCCTTGGTAATATTGTACTATACATACAATCTGGGCCTCTTGGTTATGGCTTCATATCTGGAAACCGCCTTTCTAGCACTATCCATTAGAGAATTAGCTAAATATCTTCTCCTGTATCATTGCCACAAATGCTCTGTAGATTCCCAGGAAAACGGAGGGGGCGAGAAGCAGCATTCAAGTCTTGCGGAACACTAATGAGGCATCTACAGGCAGCAGTGTAGTTATACTAACAGACACACTAACTCTAAGCTTCTAAAACTCCCGAGATCTCAGTTTGGCACATTTCTATTTAGTGTTTGAATATTGTAAATGAATAATAAAAATTTATATTGTTCTTTTAATCTCCAAAGCATTTTTGAACCAGCATTGACAGCTGCTGATGGCATTTAGAAAACCCAAGGGCCTGGTCCTCCATTGCCTTGCACCTTATGTAGTCATTTACAAAGCAAGTGCAAAGTGAATGTAAAACTACTTCACTGTTTCCAAAGATTTGAGAAGTGAACATTACTCTGCTTTTGATCTCCCCTCCCCCCCCACCTTGTTACTTTTAAGCTGAAGGTGGACTTGGGCAAGCCTGAACTTGCAAGTGACATTCACAATGTCAACTCCCAAAAGGTCACAAAATAGCTTCACAACAGCTCTAAAGTTGTGGGAGAAAGAGCCTAGGGGTAAGTTAACCAGAAATCTCTGACAGATATTGCAACCGCATGCAGTATCTTTGGGACAACTCACTGCATGAAGTTTATGTATCATGGTGGGCCAGTGATTATATGAATGATTGTTTTCTATTCCATAGGCGATAATTACCACAGCTCCATCAGGAACTAAAATAGTGGGAAGTGATTACATTGAATCACATTATAAATACCTCCAGAGAAGGACCACCCCTGGAAAAGTTCTCATATTCTGGTTCAAACTCGGTTTCCAGAGACTAGGAAGACAAAGGGCTTTTGGCATAAAAAGGCTACATTTAAACTGACTCAGGGCCTTCTTTCTGATCCAGCAAATGGACAGGACCTTCTGTGCAAGGGTCCCAACCCTGGCGGAAGGGTTGGAAAAAACTGACCTACCAGACTGATGAATGATCTCTGGTAAGCTTTTAGCATGAATATAGGAACTTCTGTTTTTATATGTTGTTTCTGTAAAGCTTTTTGCCTTAAGAATAAAGGTGCTTGCTTAGAAAGAGCTGTGTGGTAACTTGTAACTAGGGTGGCCACTGATACATCCTCAGAACACCAGAGATCCAGATACTTCCAGCATGGCATGGGCTGCTGCTGCCAGCGGGGACAGGGTGGCACTTTCTGCATAATGACATCCTCCATGTGGCGTGAGCTAGCATGCATGGTGCGTGCAACTTCATGCCAGCTAGGGAGGAGCAGCATGCTCTGATACCAGACAAAACTGCATCCAGTACCAGATAGGGACAAAGGTTACCAAAACAGGACTGTCTGGTTAAGAACCAGGTGAATGGCCTGCCTGCTTGTAACTGCTGGCAATACACTGTTCATAGCCCTTGGAGAAAGAAAGCAGAGCACAGGTGCTGGCCTCTAGGTAGACTAGTTTGCTGGGATATCACAGTGGATGACAGGTTGCTGTGCAGCCTTAATACCTCCCAGGTCAGAAGGGAGTGGGATAAGGGGCCCTACCCAGAGAGACAGATGCTGGCTGGAGATCTGGGAGCTCCTGGAGTGGAGCACAGAGAGGGGGATACAGTGCAGTTATCCTGAAACTGATTTTTTTTTCTTGGCTTTGATCAACTAATTGTTACCTGGTATGTTCAAGTATGTCTGTTAGAAAGGACTGGGAAGAACAGGGAAGTTGCAGTCAGTAATGGAAAGAATAAGGTAAGTAATGGAAAGGAATGCAAGGAAAGGTTACAATCACTGTAATGGATGACTAGGGCTAACAAAAAAATGTTTACACAGTCTTGGTATAAGATCTCTCTAATGCTTTCCAAAGGTCATAAAGCATTTTAAAGGGGGGCCAGAAATAGCCTAGCATTGTGCTGGATCCTAAATGCGCACAACCCGATTCTAAACTAGCAATTACCCAGGGCATGCCTGCTGCTCGCAAACACTGATGATATCAGCTTTCGTTTGCCAGGAGATTGAGATTCCAAATACCATACCAGAATCTTTAATATGTTGAGCCATTAATATATTAAAAAAAGACATTCGACAACTTCTTCATAAACTTCAATGTGGAAGTGTTACTGCTCCATTGCCTTATGTACAATAGCATCAGAACAGCCAGCTCTGACAGCTGCATGCTTGATAACTTTAATAAGATACTTGAAAAGACACTTAAAGCGATGACTGCATAATCTTCAACACTGTGTATAAGTACCAGAAAAAGATTCCTTAATTTCTAAACTTCACCCAGTTAGAAAAAGTGGTTTAGTGTATGAATCTTCTCCCTTCCACAGCAGTGTCTCTTCTACTTCCTTTTTTTGAGCACTGAGGATTTCTTCAGTCAACTCTTCCTCATGCTCAAGGTCATGTTATCTTCATTACTGATAGTCTGGATTAGAGTGGCATCTAGATGTCGCAGCTGAGATCAGGGCACCATTGTGGTAGCCTCAGTGCAAACACACAAGAAGAATCTTTGTGTGTTTGTACAGCACCTAGCACAGATGATTTCCTGGTTTCAGCTGGGCCTTCTAGAAGATACTCCCTAAACCGCTTACGGTCTAAATAGACAAGGCAAAGTGGGGAAGGCACAAAGCAAAATGACCTGCGCAAGGGCACAAACCAGATCAGTGGCTAGCATGGAATAGAACCCACATTTTCTGACTCCCTGTCCAGTATGCTATCCACTAGACCACACTGCCTCCCTCCCCAAATCTTCTTCATTCCTGGTTTTATTTAGAGTGGAAAGTACTAGTTTGTTGTTATATATAGACAATACCTCATCCTGACTCTGATTTGATTGCACAGTAAATAGAATAACTTCAGAATGGAACAATGGATCTCCAAACATTTTTATGTTTATATAAATCTAGTTAAGGCAATTACAACTTGGCCTGTAGGTAAATTTAAATCACTTCCGTGAATCACTGCTTTGTCATAATTTCTATATCAACAGAATAGCACTCTTCGAAGAGTGCTACTCAGTCTATTTATAAACACAGACCTGAAACCTGTCATAAACATGACACAGTGCTTACTCTCAGTTTACTATAGGTCAAAGCCTGATCCCCTAGAGCAGCATGGTCCAGTGGATTGGGACTGCAGAGACCTGGGATGTATGCCTGGCTCTGCCACTCTACTGGTATGTAAACTTTGGCAAAACACTTCATGGCTCTGTTTCCACTCCCACTCTCCCTTCCCCCTGCATCTGTCTATATAAAGAGATTCCAGGATTGTCACCCTGTGTCAGTCTGAAGCCTAGAATGTCTGTAGAGTCAGTGTGAAGTGATGGAAGCAGCTGCAAGCATAGCTGAGAATTTCCTTTTTCAGAATATCACCAGGTTGAATCATCACTGGGTTTCACAGCCTGTTACCATCCAATTTTTTAAGTTCTCAGCCATTTTAACATTACAGATTACATTTGTGTGGTGTATAGCTACAGTAAGCCTGTATCTATTGTGACAAAGTTCCTCCTCTATCTTGGTGGGTCCTGCACTTATTGGCAGAGTTTCTTGCCTCAGAGATTCACCATGTGGGTTAGGGAACAGCCAGAGGGGAAGGTCTCTGGGAAGAACCCACAGTCCAGCTCAATTAGGAGGAACCTGGGCCCACCCTCTACTCTAGGTTCCAGCCCAGGGCCCTGTGGACTGCAGCTGTCTATAGCGCCTCCTGTAACAGCTGCATGACAGCTACAACTCCCTGGGCTACTTCCCCATGGCCTCCTCCAAACACCTTCCTTAGTCACACCACAGGACCTTCCTCCTGGTGTCTGATAATGCTTGTGCTCCTCAGTCCTCCAGCAGCACACCCTCTCTCTCAGCTTCTTGCTCCCAGCTCCTCATACTCACACTCACACCATAAACTGAAGTGAGCTCCTTTTAAAACCCAGGTGCCCTGATTAGCCTGCCTTCATTGATTCTAGCAGCTTCTTCTTAATTGGCTCCAGGTGTCCTAATTAGCCTGCCTGCCTTAACTGGTTCTAGCAGGTTCCTGATTACTTTAGTACAGCCCCTGCTCTAGTCACTTAGGACCCGGCTGCACCATCTGCAGCCGGTTCTGTTCCGGACCGCGCCAAAGAAACATCTATACACGCTCGTGCTCCATGTTCTTCATGTCCTCACCCTCGCGTCCCGCCCCGATACGAAGTGGCGGGACCTTCTACCACCTCTGGAGGGTGAGGAGCCCCGGTGGGCCAGCCTTTATTCTGCTCTGATCCCGAGGCCCACCGGGGACATCAGTTGGCGGCTCCTTCACGGAGCCGTGAGCACGGGCGTGTACTTGGCACGGTTTACCCCTATCCCAGACACCTGCCCCTTTTGCGGCGTGAGGGAGACCCTGGCACATGTTTTCCTGGAGTGCGCCAGGCTGCAGCCCCTATTCCGGCTCCTCACGGATCTTTTGTTAAGGTTTTGGTTGCACTTTTCTCCTCACCTTTTTATTTATGCACTCCCTATCCGTCGCCCCAAAAGTCGCGGGACCTCCTGGTCAACCTCCTTCTGGCCCTAGCGAAACTGGCCATCTATAAAACCAGAGTGAGGAGGTTGGCCGATGGAGTTTCCTGTGACTGTGGGGCGTATTTCAGGTCCTCCGTTCTTTCACGTATCCGGGCAGAGTTCCTCTGGGCTGTGTCCACTGGCTCCCTTGACGCCTTCGAGGAGCAGTGGGCGCTGTCCGGGGTTCTCTGCTCGGTGTCCCCGTCTGTTTCGCTTCGTTTGACCCTTTGACCTCACTCCTGTCCCTGTTCTTTTATTAGTTGTCCCCCGTAATTTTTTGGTCTCCAGGTCCTGTGGACCCCCCCTTAGGCTGGGGGGGATCCTTTAGCAGTAGGCGGGCTTTGCCCACCCACTTTCTGGATCCCAATAGGTCTAGTCACTTAGGGAACAGAAAACTACTCATCCAGTGACCAGTATATTTGCCCTCTACCAAACTCCTGTACCCCACTGGTCTGGGTCTGTCACACTATGTCATGCCAAGAGTCCTAGACTTGTGATATCAGAAGTAACTCAGCCAATCATGCCATTACTCTATAGCTAATTTGCATGCAATTTCATTGGCTGTTTGAGGGAGACTGCACAGATCATAGATTACTTGGCCTAATTGTCACACCTGTGTGCCCATACAACTCTCAAACACAACTCAGCCAGCACACATCCTCCCCACACAAAAATCAACACATCTATGCAAAATAACACAACCAGCACACACACTAACCCCAAACTTTCCTCTGAAGTCTAGAATGTCTCTGGGTGAAGTGATGGAAACAGCTACAAGCATGGGGAGCGCTCTTTTTGTTCATAATATCACCAGATTCAGTTTTCCCCAGGATTTGCAGTCTGTTACTGTCCAATTTTTAATCTCTCAGACATTTTTGGCTTTTTTACATACATAACTCTATGAATTACACACATGCAACAGCACAGGCTTTCAGCTACTAGTAATGAAATCTTTGGGCCAGTGATTATCTCTCTCCATGTGTGTGCAGTGCCTAATGCAATGGGACCCCGGTTTTGATGGGGCACCTTTAGCCTCTCCCATAATATAAGCAAAAGCAGCATTGAAGTCAGTTGCAAAACTCCTATTGATTTCAAGGGGGCCAGAATTTAGCTATCCAGTACAGGCATTTTATAACTTACATGCTGTAGATGGATTTAGTAACATTTAATTTTTCTGTCGTGTTGTACAAGTTAGCAGACTGGTGGATAGAAGGATGGCCAGTAGTTCGGGCACTAATTTAGGACTTGAGTAGACCTGAGTTCAGTAACCTGCTCTTGCGGAGACATTTTTGGGTGATATTGGGCAAATCACATGGCCTCAGTTCCCCACATGTAAAATGGGGATAATTGCACAGCCTACCTCGCAGGGATGTTGAAAGGATAATTACATTAAAGACTGTGAGGTGTTCAGTTACTACAGTAATAAGGGTCTTGTGAGACTCCTAGACAGATACTGATGTGCTGCTGAGTTTATCTGAAAGGCTAGCACTGCCCAAGAGGATGGGAAGATGATGCACGTACACAAATCTCAAAATCATTTTGTTTTCTACATCTATGTCAATACCACTCAGGCACCATTTTGTAAAGGCCGGGATTATATCCAGACACTTTGTATCATGTCAATTATGGTTCTGTGAAATTCCTGCATCAGGAAAGTTGCTAATTATTACAATCAAAATCATAGTTAATCATATTTGACAGTTATCCTGTTTATTTACATAGAATTCACCTAGTTTAATAGATTGCCTTATTGATATATTTTTTTTAACACTACAAATTGTGTTTAAATGCTGATTGCTCATACTTGCTGGTTACAAAGATTCAGTGGAATTTAAAGGGCCTGATACAGGATTGTAAAACTGATTAAATGCTGGCCTGGAAAACAAATTTGATTGGTGAATTTTTGTTTCTTCTTTAGCTCACTGATAAACTATTACTAAAGTGAATAAATGTTTCATGAAACATTCAGTCTGGTAGGAGCAATAATTAGAGCCTGATCCAAAGCCCAGTGGAAGAGTCATTGACGTCAATGGGCTATGGTTCCAGCCCTACTGAGCCAGACTAACAGGTTTAAACCCATTTGTCCACTGAACTCAGATCAAAATCAGAAATTAATTAGATAGCCTCCATTTCTGTACATCACAAAACCATCACATCATTTAATTCTCTGTTCAAGAGAGGTCCAGGACTGGAATAACAGATGTTTTAAGCCAGATTGTAGAGCAGCGGTCGGCAACCTTTCAAAAGTGGTATGCCGAGTCTTCATTTAATCACTCTAATGTAAGGTTTCGCGTGCCAGTAATACATTTTAACGTTTTTAGAAGGTCTCTTTCTATAAGTCTATAATATATAACTAAACTATTGTTGTATGTAAATTAAATAAGGTTTTTAAAATTAAATCAAAATGCAGAGCCCCCCGGACCGGTGGCCAGGATCTGGGCAGTGTGAGTGCCACTGAAAATCAGCTTGCGTGCCGCCTTCGGCATGCATGCCATAGATTGCCTACCCTTGTTGTAGAGCATTGATAGATTCCCTGTGTAGTAAAAACTTGAAGAAACTACTGATTATTATGCAAAACATGCCTGTGCTACTGTTACCTCATCCTCCCGCCTTCTCTGACCCCATTTGTGTTTCATTCATCGGTTGTATCTTGTCATAATTAGGGTGTGCAGACGTCCTGTTTTTAAAGGGACTCCTGCAGGTGTCCTGACTTTTTTTCTTAAAAAAAATTGTCCCATATTTTCTGTCTCTCCCTCATCAGTACTGGTGGGTCCTCCTAAGAGATGAGCTCTGCAAAGACACAGGCCAAGTCATCCCTTACTCCACTCCTCCTGTCCTACAGCTGGAAGCAGCTCCCGTCCCTTCCCTCCTGCACAGTGCCGAAAGGCTGCCGCTGATCATATTCTGGTGTAAGCCCTGGCTGAAATCTGGAGAGGGAGATACGTGACCCTGCATGCCCCCCCTCGTGTTGCCTCAGGAAGACGTGGTGCCAGGTACCAGCAGAGGCGAGTCCATCCCAGGGGCCCAGCCAGGCATGGAGGCCAGAGAGCGCCAGGCAGGGAGGGTCGGATTGGTCGGTCACTCCCCCCCCCATGTGAAAGAGGTGTACGGGAATATGTATGTGTGAGACATCTCCCTGTGTGAACCCTAAAGCCTTAAAGATAAGAAGGTAAATAAAAAGAATCCAACTCTGCAGTATTTCTTTTTAATAGGGGTTCTGTCAACTTTATGTTAATTTGAACACTTTTACTGCATAATTCTGATTGATTGCCGTTGAACTTGCTTGAATACGAGTAATTTCACCAGGTGTCCCGTATTCAGCATAGGGAAATATGGTCACCCTAGTAATAAACCCTGATTACAGGCTCAGATATTGTCTTCTTTTTGCTACTTCTAGCAATCTTCTGTTTACTACAGTATCCTTGCTTGGAGTCCCTAGGCTTAACTGCAGTATTACCAATAATATACTATACTACTACAGTGACAGTCTACATTTCCTGGTTCAGCCACATGCTATTAGTCTGTTGCTTTCCTGACCATTAATGGTGCTGAGAGAAATGAGGTAGGTGAGGTAATATCTTTTATTCGCCCAATACTTCAAACATTAAAAGTGCTTGCCATTAAAAACCATCCCCAAAATCCTCATTTGGTAGCTAGTACTATGAAACTATTTCCTCCAACAACTTTATCCTAAAAAACTCACAATGCCTAGTTTTATAAAAGGGGAAAAAATAAAACCCAAGGCAGAGTTATCCTTCAGTGAGCTGAATGAAACATAGAAATCCAGTAATATGGCACCTTTTTATTAATTGGTAATTCTCAATCAGTCACTAACACTGAGAAGCTACCTAGCTAACACTCAGTGTGCTTTGAATTCTGTGGATGCTAGATATGAACCACTGAGAAGGAGATGATCAAGAAACACTCAGGAAGAGTTTGATTTCAGACCAGTATAATTTAGGAGTAATTTCACTGAAATCAATAGAGCTCAATCAGTTTAGAACAGCTGTGAGATCAAAATAAAGGCCTCAAGAATTTGAAGGGAAAAAACCTGCTGTTATGAGTGTGTAAGACACCAACTAATGTTAACGGTCATATTTATCTTACAGGCTGAGAAAGGCAAGCAGCCAAATGCCAAAGGAAAAGCCTGAGATAATATTTACACTCGTTTCTTCTCACTTTAGTTCTTAGCATAACTAATGTTTAACAATGCCAGTCTGAATCATCTGAATCAGTTTTCTTTTCGTGTAAATTGTGGCCTCATAATTGTACAAAGGGCACAGTGAATATTATTCATTACAAGAAGTGATTTTTTTTTTCCCCCCTGGGTTCCCCCAAAGAGCATGGCAGTGCTTGTCCCCATGTCCTTGATAGTTCAAACAAATGAATACTTCTCCAGTTAGTGGGGAAAGAAGATAAGCACACTTGCATTGCAATCTATTAACAGAGCTAAAGCATATAGAACAATTATTTTATAGCTGAGGTCAAATTTTGTCCTCAGATAAGCGGGCGAAAGTCTCACTGACTATAATGGGCATTTTGCCCATTTATCAGAGGGCAGAACTGAGCCTACAGATGGTATAATTTTAGATATGATTATCACACTGTTTCCCAATCAAGTTCTTTAAAGAGCAAAATATTTATTTTGACTGAAAGTAGATGTTGCTAGGGTTTGAATGGAGATGACGGTTAAAACTGTCTACATTCTTTCCTCTAAGTGAAAATAGATCCCTTCTTTTAAGATTACTTGGAAGTGATTGTATTTTCTAGGACTGACTGAATTTTTTTCTGATGGAAAGTTTTCATGAAAAGTGGCTGCTTCCCTCAAATTTCTTTTGGTGGAAAACTGAACACCCAGATATTTTTGATGTTTTGGTAAATTTTTAGGCATTTTCTGGGTTTTATTTTATATTTACTTACTTACAAACAGAATTATTTTTGTTTTCATGGAGGCTTTTTTATTAGAAAATTTCTATTTTCCAACCAACTCTACTATTCTCATAGTTATGGCCCTACCAAATTCATGGTCCATTTTGGTCAATTTCACAGTCATAGGAGTTTTAAAATAATAAATTTCATTATTTCAGCTATTTAAATCAGAAATTTCAGGGTGTTGTAATTGCAGGGAACCTGACTCAAGAAGGAGTTGTGAGGGGGGTCGCAAGGTTATTGTAGGGGGGATTGCGGGACTGCTACCCTTACTTCTGTGCTGCTGCTGGTCGTACTGCTGCCTTCAGAGCTGGGCAGCTGGGGAAATAAGGATGGTATGGTATGGTATTGCCACCCTTACTCCTGTGCTGCTGCTGGCAGGGCGCTGCCTTCAGAGCTGGGCATCTGGCCAACAGCTGCTGCTCTCTGGGCACCCAGTTCTAAAGGCAGTGCAGAAGTAAGGGTGGCAATACCACAACCCCCTAAAATAACCTTGTGACTACCCCCGCCCCACAACTCCCTTTTGGGTCAGGGCCCCCAATTTGAGAAATGCTAGTCTTCCCCGTGAGATCTGCATAGTAGAGGGTAAAAGCACACACAAGACCAGATTTCACAGTCTGTGACATGTTTTTCATGGCTGTGAATTTGGTAGGGCCCTACTCATAGTGGAGTGAGCTTAGTGCTTATCCAGATGTGTTGTGGTCTGATTGCTTTTAAGAAAGCAGTCCTCCAGAATGCTTTGGGCAGCTTCCCGACCTGGGGCATATGCTACATTTTGACAATTTTTTTCCATCATAATTTTTTGCCAGAAAAAAGCTTTGCTGTGAGTATAGAATGAAATATTCTAAACACATCTGACTCCACCCCTGTATACTTGCAGATGAGATTGGATTTCTGCCACTAACTGTTTTCTTTTACATTAAAAATACTTTTCTTACTTATGCCTCTGCACATTGGACATGCAGAGACCAGGATGTCTGGAACTGGCGCAGAAATGTGTACCCCATGCACAAAAGAACCCAGCTCCAAAGGGGATTCTTCTGAGGCGGTGGAGGGGAATTTTGGAGGTAGGATGAGGGAGATGGCAGGACAAGACCAGATGATCTATGTCTAGGCAGCTCTATCAGCCGTCCTTCTTTGGAGCCTGCAGCATTGCTTGTTTTCCATAGTTCTGTCTCATTGTTTCTGGCACAGTTTGACTGATGTTTCTGCCTATTGCTCGTGTGATGTATGTAACTGACCCCAAGAATTACAGGGTGTTGACTATATTTTTAATACATGGCAAAAGTTCCTGGAGCCTTGGACAGAGAGGCTTTAGCATTTTGTATAAATCTCAGATGCAGGATTGTCATTGGCAGTGTGAAGCTCCTATATAGGGGGACTTTATTTGTTTTACCAATACGGTGAACACTTGAAAATGTAGCAGAGGATTGCCGACTTCTACAAAATGTTCAGTAGGGCCAGAGTCACCTTAGACCCACAATAAGCTTCGAGGTCTGATTCCTTTTATCTATTTCTTCTGCTCACACTTCCTCCTGAAGGTTCACTGTGCTCTGTTGGCCCAGTAGGAGGAGTGAGTTTCGGAAGGGAAGGGCTGCCACTGAATGCCTAGTTAGCTAACTAAGGGACTCCTAGCTCAAATGTTACCCTCACCTGCTGCTGCAGTTTGAGGACAGAAACTGTGTTTAAGATGGATTCAAACCACTAAGGGCTTTAGAGATCAAAGCTAGCACCTTGAGCTATACCAGGAAGGAAACAGGAAGCTAGTGCAGTTGCTTAGGAGTCCAGTATCTTTCTGATGCTAAACCTGCTAGGCAGGTGCACAGCCGCATCCTGCATCAGCTTTAGCTTCTGAGTGCTTTTCAAGTGTAACCCCATGAACATCTCATTATAGCAAGAAGTCACAAGAGGATGGATCACAATGGCAAGTTCCAGACCCATGACAAAGGTCACAGATGTCTAGCCAGACATATGAAAGGGGCATTTATTGGGATAGCCTTTTCCCAAAATCCTCCAGCTACCTGCTACTGGATCTACTCATTATAGTTATCAGTCATCTGTGATCCTGGAGGTACATGTAACTGATCATAAACTAACAATGCATTGTAACAGCCTCAAGTTTAATACCTCTTTTTTTTTTTTTTGCCTTGCAAAAGCCAACCTTGGGACATTAGCCTAGTGTTTATAAGTGTTTGGAATGTCCTGTACCTTGTGTGGATAGGTAGCAACCTGCAAACACTTGCACACCTCCCCATGCAATTTCTTGCTTAAGCGAAAAGTATTCATCTTTGCAGGAGGAAGGCCAATCAAATTTGCAAAGGCACATATGGTATAAAAGAAATCATGAATTGGACACACATACATGTAGGACTTCTAAAGTTGTTCCGAAACCCTTGTATAACCCATTTCATCTGTATTTCCTTCCTGGAATTGTGTATCAGTTTGTTGGCTGATTAGTGTATTCAACTGACAGGAAGGATTACCTGTAACTTGAATGACATAGTAGTGAACTTTGCACCCGTAGGATGAAATCTTTGCTGAAGTCAATAGGAGTTTTGCCATTGGCTTTATGGGGCCAGGATTTAACTCTTACTATTTAAGCAAATCTGGAGGTAGCAGCTCACTCAATGTAACATTTTAATCAGCTGTTTTCCCTTTCTCCTTTTCTACCACTTAAAATATAGAAGATTTCTTCACTTTCCAAAAATTGTTAATTCTAGTTCTGAACAATTGTTTACTGGACTGTACCAAAATCTAGGACTGTACTATCAAACTATATTGGAAGGGTGAGTTTAAAAGTAGTGAAGAAGCAAGCTAGAAAGAGACAAGAAACAAAAGCTAAATACACTTCTTAGACTCATCATGAGGGCTACTTTAGCAAACCGTAACAACCTTAACTATAGTGGTGTTAACTCCCCCTGTCCCCACAAAAACCACACACACTATCATTAAGGTCATAAAAATTGTGCATAGCTTTAAACAATAAAGGAAGCAGGAAGACAAAGGAAAACCATGTGGATGAATGGCAAGACAAAAAAGTTTATTCAAGCAAAAAATGCACCCTTAAAAAATTCTTTACCACAGATAGTAATACTAAGGAAGATCGCTATCCCAAAGCTTGTTGTTGAAAGTAATAAAGAAGAAGTACTGTCAGGGATTGAGGAGTTAAAGGGGACATACTATCCTAGAACAAACTGATAATTCAGTGGGAGCAAGATCAAACCCTTAAAATCCAATATCAAGTGGTATCAATCCAGGAGTACTGAAAGAATTAAAGAGAGTGGTTGAGCTGTTAAAAAAACCTATTAAGAAAGCAGTCATCCAGTGAGAGGCAAACTTTTGTCTTGACTAGAAATTTGTGAATAGATGGAAAACAGGGTAGGAATATATTGTCAGTTTTCAACATGGAAGGAAGTTAATGGTAGGGTATTCCAAGGAATTGTACTAAGACTGTATTATTTAACATGTATTACTTATCTGGAAAATGAGGACAAGTGGACAACAGCAGTGGTAAAATTTGCAGATGAAATTATTTAGGTCACCCATAGAGAAACCTGCAAGGAAGTTAAGAGGGACCTAACAAAGCTAGCTGAGTGAACATTGTGATGGCATATGAAATTCAATATAGACATTTGGAGGGAGGGATAGCTCAGAGGTTTGAGCATCGGCCTGCTAAACCCAGTGTTGTGAGTTCAATCCTTGAGGGGGCCATTTAGGGATCTGGGGCAAAATCAGTACTTGGTCCTGCTAGTGAAAGCAGGGGGCTGGACTCAATGACCTTTCAAGGTCCCTTCCAGTTCTAGGAGATGGGATATCTCCATTATTATTATTATATAAAAATATCATTCTGTATAATAATAATTATAATAACAGAATTGGGGAAATTTCTATCTACTGTATCTAGTCCTCAACTTTCCACAAACCCTTGGAGATACCCCATTCAAGAACTGACCCAGCATGTTCCTATTTTATCTTTGAAGATCTGGCTTCATTACAGCATAAAGTGATTTGGCTGTTACATTCATTCTGAATGTCTTAGTTGGAAATATCTGGCTATTTCTCCCATTAAGGCAATGGAAAAAAAATAGTAGTGATGCTTTTGATTTTTTTTTTTAATTTAAATTTACATATGGGAGATAAAGTTCATACTCATCTCTTAATGCAATCAGAAAGCAGAGATTTACATATCCAGATGCTATCTAGCTGGCTCATTAGAGGCAAACAATACTTCCCACTGAACTCAGCTGCAGCCAGTCAGAATGAATACATTACTCATATAATTCACTAAGCAAACTTCATGTTTTGAGGAGATAAACAACAGAAATTTAGTGATTTGTAGCAGTTATTTTCAGCCAGTCCTTAAGCCAAAAATTTAGTTTTATATAATAGCAGAAATTTTACTACTCGAACGTTTTTATGGAGAAACAGATGTTGCTTTGTGACAGAGGAACCCAGCCTTCAAAATGAGCAGCGTGTCTTGTATAACCTCTCCCCCCACGATACACTGAAACTTTGTCAGAATGGGATATATTTATAAAATAACTTGATTCTGTCCATTTAGGGCTTGTCAACACTGCAGGTTACTGTGCAGCAAGCCAGGGTGTGAATCTGCAGCACACCAGGTTGCTGTGCAGCAAAGGCCATGTGGACGCTGTTATCGCTCATAGGAAGTCCCAGAGTGTGGCTTGGCACTATTTGAAAATGTCCACATAGGAGGTTACTGCGTGGCAAGCTGGTGTTTGGCAAGCCCATAGTTTCAAGCACCTCACAATCTTTAATGTGTTTATCCTCAATACTGAGGTAGGAAAGTACTGTTATCCCCATTTTACAGGCAGATAACTGGGGCACAGAGAGACAGTGGACTCATCCTCACTGCAGTGTTAGCTCAAATTATCTACACTGGTTAACTCCTCTTGAGTCAGGCTAGTTCAAGTGTGAGTAACCACACTGCAAAATGCCACTCGGGCTGCCTGCAGTGATTGGAATAGTGGCATAGTGTAGCGAAGTCCCCACTTCATTGCTAGCTCCAGCATCAACAGCACTCGCCGTTTAATCCACATCCACTGATGGACCAGCTCGCTCACAGTTTAAAAAGCCATTTAACTTGAGCTGGTGATTTGTGTGTGCAGAGGAGAGTCCGGTTAGAGGCAACATTCAAGTTATGCCACAAGCTAACACTGCAAGGTCACACTAAGTCCGTGGCAGAGCAGAGGCTTGAACCCAGATCTCCAAAGTCCTAGACTAGCACACTAATTACCAGTCCATCTTTCCTCTGTGATTGGTCGCTCAGGGTCCAGTTCAAAGGAAGCACTCTGTTTATGGAAATAACTGTTCAGTATGGCAGACAACTAACTGAAGTTTCCAGATCACAACTGGTTCTAATGGGGTATTTCAATCACCCTGTCATCTGCTGGGAGAGCAATACAGCAATGCACAGACAACCCAGGAAGTTTTTGGAAAGTGTTGGGGACAACTTCCTGATACAAGTGCTGGAGGAACCAACTAGGAGCCGTGCTCCTCTTGTCCTGCTGCTCACAAACAGGGAATAATTGGTAGGGGAAGTAGAAGTGGGTGGCAATCTAGGCAGCAGTGACCATGAGATGGTTGAGTTCAGGATCCTCACAAAAGGAAGAAAGGAGAGTAGCAAAATACAGACCCTGGACTTCAGAAAAGCAGACTTAGACTCCCTTAGGGAACTGATGGGCAGGATCCCCTGGGAGATTAATATGAGGGGGAAAGGAGTCCAGGAGAGCTGGCAGTATTTTAAAGAAGCCTTATTGAGGGCGCAGGAACAAGCCATCCCAATGTGCAGAAAGAATAGCAAATATGGCAGGTGACCAGCTTGGCTTAACAGTGAAATCTTCGGTGAGCTTAAACTCAAAAAGGAAGCTTAAAAGAAGTGGAAATTTGGACAGATGACAAGGGAGGGGTATAAAAATGTTGCTAGTGCATGCAGGGGTGTAATCAGGAAGGCCAAGGCAAGGCACAGTTGGAATTGCAGCTAGCAAGGGATGTGAAGGGTAACAAGAAGGATTTCTACAGGTATGTTAGCAACAAGAAGATGGTCAGGGAAAGTGTGGGACCCTTACTGAATGGGGGAGGCAATCTAGTGACAGGTGATGTGAAAAAAGCTGAAGTACTCAATGCTTTTTTTGCCTCTGTCTTCACAGACAAGGTCAGCTCCGAGACTGCTGCACTGGGCAACACAGTATGGGGAGGTGCTGAGCAGCCCTTAGTGGTGAAAGAACAGGTTAAGGACTATTTAGAAAAGCTGGACATGCACAAGTCTATGGGTACAGATCTAATGCATCCAAGGGTGCTGAGGGAGTTGGCGGATGTGATTGCAGAGCCATTGGCCATTATCTTTGAAAATTCATGGCAGTCGGGGGAGGACCCAGATGATTGGAAAAAGACTACTATAGTGTCCGTCTTTAAAAAAGGGAAGAAAGAGAACCCAGGGAACTACAGACTGGTCAGCCTCACTTCAGTCCCCGGCAAAGTCATGGAGCAGGTCCTCAAGGAACCTATTTTGAAGCACTTGGAGGAGAGAAAGGTGATTGGGAATAATCAACATGGATTCACCAAGGGCAAGTCATGGTGACCAACTTGATTGCCTTCTATGATGAGATAACTGGCTCTGTAGATATGGGGAAAGTGGTGGATGTGATATATCTTGACTTTAGCAAAGCTTTTGATGCGGTCTCCCACAGTATTCTTGCCAGCATGTTAAAGAAGTATGGATTGGATGAATGACTATAAGGTGGCTAGAAAGCTGGCTAGATCAACAGGCTCAATGGGTAGTGATCAACGGCTCAATGTCTAGTTGGCAGCCGGTATCAAGCAGTATCAGGGGCTGGTTTTGTTCAACATCTTTATTAATGATCTGGATGATGGAATGGATTGCACCCTCAGCAAATTCGCAGATGACACTAAGCTGGGGGGAGAGGTAGATATGCTGGAGGGTAGGGATAAGATCCAGAGTGACCTAGACGAATTGGAGGATTGGGCCAAAAGAAATCTGATGCGGTTCAACAACAAGTGCAGGGTCCTGCACTTAGGAAGTAAGAATCCCATGCACTGCTACAGGCTGGGGACCGACTGGCTAAGCAGCAGTTCTGCAGAAAAGGACCTGGGGATTACAGTGGATGAGAAGCTGGATATGAGTCAGCAGTGTGCCCTTGTTGCCAAGAAGGCCAATGGCATATTGGGCTGTATTAGTGAGAGCATTGCCAGCAGATCGAGGGAAGTGATTATTCCCCTCTATTTGGCACTGGTGAGGCCACACCTGGAGTATTGTGTCCAGTTTTGGTCCCCCCACTACAGAAGGGATGTGGACAAATTGGAGAGAGTCCAGCGGAGGGCAACGGAAATGATTAGGGGGCAGGGGCACATGACTTATGAGGAGAGGCTGAGGGAACTATGGTTATTTAGTCTGCAGAAGAGAAGAGTGAGGGGGGATTTGATAGCAGACTTCAACTACCTGAAGTGGGGTTCCAAAGAGTATGGATCTCGGCTGTTCTCAGTAGTGGCAGATGACAGAACAAGAAGCACTGGTCTTAAGTTGCAGTGGGGGAGGTCTAGGTTGGATATTAGGAAACACTATTTCACTAGTATCAGGGGGTAGCCGTGTTAGTCTGTATCTACAAAAACAACAAGGAGTCTGGTGGCACCTTAAAGACTAACAGATTTATTTGGGCATAAGCTATCGTGGGTAAAAACCTCACTTCTTCGGATGCATATTTCACTAGGAGGGTGGTGAAGCACTGGAATGGGTTGCCTAGGGAGGTGGTGGAATCTCCATCCTTAGAGGTGTTTAAGGTCTGGCTTGACAGGGGGCTCACTGGGATGATTTAGTTGGGGTTGGTCCTGCTTTGAGCAGGGGATTGGACTAGATGACCTCCTGAGGTCTTTTCCAACCCTAATATTCTATGATTAGCATGTTTTTTGGATGGGAAAACCTGGCTTAGTATACATTGTCAGTAGCAAAATTGATGTTTTAGATTATTCATAAATTTCAACATGTATTAATGTAAAAACTCCCCTCCCTCTCAGCCAGAACAGTTGTATTAGGCCATGAACCTTGCCTCTTCTGAATGTTATTGAGGACAAGTAGTCAATATCTTCATCAGTAGGAGCTGCATGGGTAATGCCTTATCCACAATTTGAATACCAAGCACTTCCTAATTTAATTATCAAGTAGCTTGGGAATTTGCTCATATTTTAGAAGTTTATCTTTATATGCAGACACTCATGGACAGAGATGTAATTCATAGCAGAGCTGGAGAAGAAATGATTGCTAGTTACTGGAAAAACATCTCCTGTTATTGAACATCAGTGGAGCTAAATTTGGGATATTGTTAAAACTAGTGAAACTTTTAATAAAACTCAGATTAATTTCAGAGAACTTGGAATCCATTCTGTCCTCCCTTCCCCCCATGCTTGGCCTCCATGAAAATGCTCTAGTGGGCTTCTAGATTTAGAAGATGTGCATAGTGGAGATGTTAATTTAAAATATACCAGACAAAGTGTAATTAGTGTCCTGTTCATTTCAGTGTTAAGTTTGCTTTTATATCTTTGTCAGTTAATACTATCTGTATTGATATCACTATATCTTGCACTCTGAATTATTTACTGAAGATTAATTTGTTTGTGTATTCTTATAGCCGCAGATCTGGCCAGTATACAATGAACCATGACAACTCTAAGAAGTCCACAGAGAGGCCACAAATGGACCGCTCAAGTTCCCAGGATTCCTTGGATGAGTTGTCTATGGATGACTATTGGAAAGAACTTGAAAACATCCATGAAACCAGCAAAAATAATCATAGAGACCAAGAAGTGGTTGTGGTGAAAGAGCCTGATGGTAACATTTTGGTGAACGATTATTTTGGTGGCCCCTGATTTTGAGACACCTTAGGATTTATTTTCAGAGGTGCTGAGGACCCAACAACTCCAAATGAGTCAATAGGAGCTACTCAGCACTTCTACAAACCAGGCCTTGGGTGCCTTAAATTGGACACCCAAAAAATGAGGTACCCAAAATTAGTGGCTGCTTCTAAAAAAAAAAAAAAAAAAAAAAAAAAAAAAATCTGTCCTTGGAGAGTTATGCCAGAGGAGATAAAATACCAGTTTTATTTTCCTTAAAAGGTATTTCCAGATGTTCTTTATTTTCAAATTATACTAGTTTAAGCTTTATAGACAGATTTATATTCTTGTATTTAAGAAGAAAAGGATTTGTTAATACTATTAGTAATTACAATAGGTCAGATAAAATTGCATAATGGGCATATAATCTCATGCTTCAGAACAGAAGCCAACCACTGACTGCCTGGGTTTAAGACGCAACAACTCCTACAGTTGTGACATGGTATAATCTATGATGGGGGTTTTAGACCTTCCTGTGAAAAATCAGGTGCCAGTTCCTGTCGGAGACAGGATTATAGATGAGGTGGACTGATCCAATATGGCAACCGCCGACTTTTCCGATAAAGATCCCAAGCCCTGAATACCAGAATGTAAAAGTAATGTAAATGTAAGTAAGGATTTATTTTCAACAGTATGGTGTGTGCTTCCCCTGAAGATACAAAATTGTTAGGAAAACACCCCCCCCACCCTCAATTCTGAAAATGGTAAATTAAAGTTTTGGGGTGGGATTTTCAAAGATGATCAATGAGTTAAGAGTACGAGTCTCATAGACTTTCAAGGGGCCTCGTGCACATGCTATCTCCCTTAGGCACTTCTACCTGAGGGTGGGATTTCAGAAGAAGGTAACAAACTACGCTACAGAAACCTTGTTTCTAGTCCTTACTCCAAATTCTGAACTTCCTGCTTGGGGAAGACTCCAAGTCAATGGGGAGTTTTGGCAGAGTAAGAAGTTCAGGCTATGGCCCCAATGCAGTAACAAATTCGTAATAATGACTCTACCGCTGTTCAGTGAGAGGTCTACTCTTTCACTTTTCCATGAATACGAAGATGCTCACCAGGATTTAAGAGAAACTAGGCTACAATGAATAACAATATTGAAGAGTATGTGCCAGATTCATATCTCAGATAAACTGATGTCAATCCAGGGCTACTCCATTGACTTAACTGAGATGAGAATCCAGCTCTGTATACTTAATGACCATTAAAAACTTGAAGGCACCATCAAAAGTCAGTACAATCCACTCCACATCAGTACAGGGTTTGGTAGTAATTTTTAAACAAGCACCATTATGTAAAAATTTTGTTTGAAGAGTACAGGTTATATTACACTCTTGGTCAATTACAATAATTAACATATGCCTTCTGCCTTTCTGCAATGAACAGTCAATAAAAGACACATTATCAGCTAGAAACAACAAAGCAGTGATCATCTTGCTGGATATCAGTATAGATTAGAGACGTCATCAGTAGAGATAATTAATTAAAAATTGCATTAAAATCGCCTATTAGATTGAATCACCCCTGATCAAATTGAACTAGATCACACTAGTGAAAAACTATAGGAATTAATGTACTAAAAAAACAACAAGGCAAACAAATTTAAGTTAATGGTATAAAAAGATTGAGCACTGAACTATAAATAAAGTGGTGCTGATTAAAGGCTTTCAAGCTTCCTCTCACCCACCCCTTCCACTGGAATAGGGACAGTTGTCAAAGAAACAGATCTTTACTGCTTAGTTAGAAGTTGAAACAGTGAAGAGCAGTAAGGGTCATGTTTGTAAATGGCTTATGAAGGATTAATTCATAAAATTAATAAGCTTGTTACGAGATAGATGGTTATAAGCACCTCCGCAGAAGGTACTATAGACTGTTATAAACCAGCTGTTGACTTGTCAGACTCTATCATAATCTACAGTAATATATATATATATATATATATATTACTGTAGATTATGATAATCACCTATTAACTGGTTTCAGAGTAGCAGCCGTGTTAGTCTGTATCCGCAGAAAGAACAGGAGTACTTGTGGCACCTTAGAGACTAACAAATTTATTAGAGCATAAGCTTTCGTGGACTACAGCCCACTTCTTCGGATGCATACAGAGTGGAATCACTCTGTACTGAACTCAGTGGAATCACTCTGTATCCGAAGAAGTGGGCTGTAGTCCACGAAAGCTTATGCTCTAATAAATTTGTTAGTCTCTAAGGTGCCACAAGTACTCCTGTTCTTTTCACCTATTAACTGTTTAGACACCATAAGCGTCCCCTTAATATAATGTGTGACCATGCTAAGAATTGCTCTCCCCTTGCAGATCCTCCTGGACCTTTTCCTATAGGTTCACACAGACTACACTGTGTAACTTTAACCCACTGTGCTCAGCTACAGAGCTCAGACCCAAAATCTAGCATTCATGTCCTTTGATTTTGCTTTTCTCTCCTGGCACAGAGGGAGAATTGGAAGAAGAGTGGTTAAAGGAAGCTGGGCTGTCAAATCTTTTTGGTGAGAGCACAGGAGATTCCCTAGACAGCATGGTGTTTCTGTCCACATTGACGCGAACTCAAACGGCAGCAGTACAAAAGCGAGTGGAGACTGTCTCACAAACCCTGAGGAAAAAAAACAAGCCGTACCAGGTTCCTGACGTCAGAGATATCTTCAGGCAACAAAGTGATTCAAAGGAAAAAGTAAGCTCCTTAGTGTGGTTTGGCTTTGTTCTGCTCTGCTAAAACACTGGCTGGCCTTTTCAGAAGGGTTCAGTACTGGCCTAACTCTGCTCCCTAAAGTCAATAGCAAAACTCCCATTGACTTCAGTGGCAGCAAAGTTAGGTCAATGCTGAATACTTTTAGCACATAGAGTGGAGTTTTCAAAAGCAAATATTAAACATAAAAAGGAAGAGCTATTCTTCCCTACACAGGAGTAAGCCACACATGGGAAAAGAAACTTGGATTCAGTTTAGGGAGTTGCCTGGTAATTTTTCTGTTGAGAGGGTTGGGGTTTGATCTCTTCTCCCCTCCAGCCTGCCAAAGCTGATCTGATGGTGGCGCAGGGCCATCCGCATGGAGGCCTTGTTCCTTGACATTTGCTTTGTAGCCACTTGTCCTCATTTTTGTTCCTGAGCATTGTACTTCAAGTGGTGGCAGCGAGGTGGAGAAACTGAGACCGGTTGATTTCCCGGTCTTGACTCATCCCTTGACTCATCCTTCTAACACCCTGGAACTAAAATTCTCCAGAGGAAGTTTGTAAGAAACATGCTGCAGAGACAGAACTTCCCCTTCACCAAGATCAAGCTCCTCTCTGCATATGGATGGAGAGGGGAATATGAGACTTGGGACACTTAATTCTGCAAAACATTCTGGGGCCCATTTTGTATGAAACAGGTTATACCAAAAAGTGAAGTTGTGTTCTTCTGTTCTTCTGTTATACACTGTTACACTGTTACTTCGCAGAGGTGGGATAAAACGCAGTTTAGAGCAGTGTCATTTCACTCTTAACTGTGTTAATTCAGCATGAAAAAGGACATTCAAGTTCTTGTATTCAAGCCATAAATTATGCAGCACAAACAAGTACCTGTAATCCTGCAGCATGTACCAAAGAGAAGGGTCTAAATAGAAAAGAAAAAAAATCTTCCTACTACTGTCCCTTCCATGCCACAAAACAGGAGTGAAGCCACTCTGCTGCTGATACTCCAACCTAATACAGCTTCTGCCTATCTTCTATATCCCTCCTCTACCAACAGTAAAGAGGTAGGACAGGAAAAAAGCTAGAGAGTCATGGATCCTTCCATGACATCCTTCCCTGCCATGTCCTCAAAGAGCAGCTGTGTGACTTCACTGAGAGTCCTCTGGAGCTATGCTCTTCATGCACTGGGATTGCATATGCCCTTCAAAAGCCCCCCGCCTCCTGCTCCGCCCCACCCCAGGGCCGTGGAACAGCAGTAGTTCTGGCGCTTTCTGCACCCACAGAGGTGGGACTAGGATTTGCCTTTCAGGACCTGGGATTTTAAAACAAAATGAGCCCGACTTGCTTTTTCATCAAAGTTTTGCAGTTCACTCTTACTCTCCCCAACTCTTGGACTGTACAGCACTTATCTAAAATACCAGGCAAGAGCCACTCAGCATCTAGTTAACATTCTGGGCTGTGCAGGGAGTTAATGAAACTTGAATATGGAAATAAGAAACTGTATGGACCATGAGTATAAAGATTTCCTGGCAAATTCTGAATACTGTATCCATAATAATCTTGGACATAAACAAGCAATGGAACTTCAGAAGTCTTGTTTGTTTACAAACTCAGGGCTGGATTGTAGTTGGCCCTGCAAGGCTTCACTATGGGAGCAAAAACGGCATTTGTCCTCCCTCCCTCTTGTCCCTTTGTGGAATGGACCAGCCATACTGTTGCTGGGAATGCAAACAGTATGCACAGCTAACATTGCTAGCCTCCCCCCATAAGGACTGGTATGACAGCAGGGCCAGAGCTGTCTTGGACCCATCAAATCACAGGAGGGAGTGCATGCTACATTCTGCACCAGGGTGACAGTGCTTCTGCTGCAGCTTGCACTTTGGGGCTGAGTCAATCAGAATTCCTCCTGGGAGCTCCCACTGAAATAATATAATAATACCTAATTTCTATACAGTGCTTTTCACCCGTACATCTCAAAGCACTTTACAAAGGAGGTCAGCGTCATATGCCTCTTTTACAGATAAAGAAACTGAGCCACCGTGAGGTTAAAGTGACTTGCTGAAGGTCACACAGCAGGCCAGTGGCAGAGCCAGGAATTGAACTCAGGTCTCCTGAGTCCCAGTTCTGTGCCTATATTATATATATATAATCTCCCCTCTACATCTCTGCGACTGCAGACTGTGGCTTTAATTCAAATTCTAGCTTTTCCCATTCATTTTGCATATTATGGTGGAGCAGTAGTGACATCAGAACTAAATTTGTGTCTAATTGTGTTTTTGGTTGAGGGACTTAATTTCTTGTGTCCCATGTCTGTGATTAAGAGCTCCTATCAAACACCCCAGTCCCATAACTGACAGTCCATGGGTGGACTGCTGCACCACCATGGAGTCCCATTGACTTCAGAGGAGCTCTCCTGGGTTGCAAGTCTATCCACACACAAGATCAGGGCCAAAGTAGTTACTTACATTCTGTCATTTGCTGTAATAAGCTATTGGTATTTGAGCTGAGAGATGGCTTGGTTTCTTTTTGCTTTTTTAGGTCTCTGGTGAGAGTGAGCCCTCATCTGTGACAGCAAGAGAGAATAAAAATGAAGCTCAAGATGAAGTGAAAGATGGTAATGCTGAGCAGCTTCTCTGCTCTTTTTTTCTGTTCTGTAGTGTCTTAGCTTCACGGCATACTGAAGAACAGGTCCACGTTTTTGGTAACATTTCAGAGAAAAAAAGCCACCGGATAAACTCTGTGAATGTAGCTGTGGCCCACATCTTTCCAAGTTTGTAACATTTTAAAATGTATTTATGGATGGTGTCCTTTGAAAAGTCTGGTAAATCTTGTGATGATTTTACAGCAGAACAATTTGATAAAGGTCCACTCTAATGGCTCATTCTTAGCTCTTCATTTTTATCCCTTTGGTTGTCTCTCTTTTTTTGCACTTTCAACACAAGAAACAAGAGCTGTGGATAAGCTCATCAGTAAAGAGGAGAGAGCAAAAGTAAAAGAACTAAGAAAAATGTAAGGATTTGCTATATATTTAGGGCTGAAAGTGAGAGAAAATATCAGTGTTTAATTAGTTGACTATATTCATGGAGAGAACAGAAAGTAGGGGGAGTTCTCTGCCTTTAGGGGTAGGTTCTGCCCTGCCCTGTCCAGTTGAACAACAGGGTGAGGTACAGAGAGAGGGCATAAAGACCAGCCCACACAGGGACAGGGCCTAATTGCAGCCCTTTGATGAAATCTTGGCCTCCCGAAAATCAATGGCAAAACTCCCACTGATTTCAGTGAATCCATATTTCACTCCTTGTGCTTGACAGTAGCTCTCCAGCCCCCTGTAGTAAGGGGTTGTGGCTGGATTGCATCAACTATGTCTCCTGGAGCTTTTGTTGCTATGCAGCTGCTCACCGCTTGCAGCAGTATCCTGGACCATAAAGGTACAATCAAGTCATAGTTTCAGCCACTGAAGTCCTGAATTTGGCCTAAATACTTCTATTATTTTTCTAGAGACTTACTCTTTCCTTTAAAAAAAACACAAGTGATTGGAGAGCATCTAGATCAGGGGTGGGGAAACTTTTTGGCCCAAGGGCCACATCTGGGTGGGGAAATTGCAGACACGGCCAGGGCAGGGTGTTGGGGTGCAGGAGGGAGTGTGGGGCATGGGAAGGGGTATGGTGTGCAGGAAGGGGCCCAGGGCAAAGGGTTGGGGCAGAGGAGGGTTGCAGGGTTTATGAGGAGGCTCAGAGAAGGGGGTTGGGATGGAGGAGGGGTGCGGAGTGCAGGAGCAGGCTCAGGGCAGGGGTGCAGAATGCAGGAGGGGGCTCAGGGCAGGGAGTTGGGGTGCAGGAGGGGTGTGGGCTGCAGTAGAGGGCTTAGGGCAGGGGGTTGGGGTGCAGGAGGGATTCGAGCTCCGGCCTGGTGCTGCTTACCTGGAGCTCCCTGCCTGCCTGCCCTGACCTCGCGCCGCTCCCGGAAGCGGCTGGCACCACGTCCCTGTGGCCCCTGGGGGAAGGGAGACAGAGGGCTCCTTGCGCTGCACTTGCCTGTGGGTACCTCTCCCAAAGCTCCCATTGGCTGCGGTTTCCTGTTCCCGGCCAATGGGAGCTGCGGGGGGCGGTGCCTGGAGGCAAGGGCAGCGCATGGAGCCCTCTGCCCCCCCGCCACCAGGGGCCACAGGGATGTGGTGCCGGCCACTTCTGGGAGCAGTGCAGGGCCCACGGCGCCACTGGGGTGGCAATCCTGCGGGCCGGATCCAAAGCCCTGTTGGGCCGGATGCGGCCTGTGGGCTGTAGTTTGCCCACCCCAATCTAGATATTATGCTTGACACTTTGTAGATACATAGACAGGAGACTGATTAACCACCTCCAAATTTTAGAATGTGTATCCAAAGTGTTCTGGAGAAATAGCTAACAGAGGGATAAATACAGGAAAGATGAATAACAAAACATAAACAATGTAGAGAGAGAGAGAGGTAGAAATGAGCCCCCCACAATTCTTGTGTTTCCAGAAGCATTATTAATCTTACCCTCTCCTGCTCTCAGCAAACCTTTTGCTGGTAAGAACTGTGAACAACTGGGAGAGCTGCCAAAATGCTGGGTCAGCACAAGGGAAGGAAGAGAAGCCTGGTGCTTGTGTCAATAAATACACTAAAATTTGGGGCTGGAAAATTACCAAGCAATTATTGCAGTGTTTTATCACATCTGGTGCTTTTTTCCAGTGGCCCCGATGAACCCTTTAGAAATGGGAAGTTCTGAAAGGCAAATTCCATATGTTAGCTCTCCCCAGCACAGATTGCGATGGGCCAGGCAAATGCAGCCTACTTACATCCTAATACACTTCTGCTTTTGCCAACATGCCAAAGTGGGCTCCGTTTGTGAGATTAGAACAAGAAGAAAATCAGTTCATTTTTGCAGGAAAGCCATCCAACTTGAGCTGCATTAAAAACTGCTGCACCTGTTTCAGGGCTGTGCCATGATCCCTTTCTTCAAGAATAATGAGCTAATTGGTGTTATGTAAACAGTGATTGGCTTTAAAGGCAATAAATAAACATTGTCTGGGGTTTCAAAGACACCAAATACCTATGAAATCTAAATCCAGAGGCATTATTGTAAAGTTAAAATGCTTTTACCAATTTTACCTGAAAAATGCACTAGTATCATTTGCTATAATAGATTTTTACTTTTTTTAGAAATTTAAATCATAGTGATGCCTCTGTTTTCTACGTTTCACATTTTAAAATTTGTTAATGGATGTGAATGGTTTGTCATATTCTGAAAGCCATGATTGCTCCTAGTTAGGTATCTGAAGTGTCCATTTCTCAAGAGCGTTTGACTGGAGTGCTAAATTGAGGATGGTGATAATATATAATACCTTGCTCTTTTTATCAGCAGATCTCAAAGTGTTTTACAGAGGTGTTCATAGGATCTCTAGCCCCATTTTATAGAAGGGAAAATGAGACACGATCACGAGCAGGCCAGTAGCAGATCTGGGACTAGAACTGAGGTCTCTTGAGTCCAATGCTCTGTCCACTAGGCCACACTGCCTACTACTGCTATTGATAATTATACTGAAAATTCCATGGAGCATGTGAACTCAGATTCCTTGAGCCTGTTCCCACTCCCTTTTTTCCGCTACCCTAACCTAAACTCTTCCTTGGTTGAACAGATGTCAGGAAATAACGTGAAAGGGTCCCCATTGTTCACATTTTTTGTTCTTTCCTGACTGGCCCAATCCAGGAGGGACAGTTCAATCTAGTCAATTAGTCCTAGTATGTTTAGTATCCATGGGGAGGTTCATTTATTTGGATTTCTTGAAACCTCTATCTCCATGGCTTTTGTGTGTATATCTACAAAACAAACAAAAATAAAATCCAAAGGACACTCATTGAGCTGCCAAATATCATTTACCAGGCTACTTGCTTTATGCCTAACAGAAATTACAATAATCTCACATATTTAACCATCCCCAACCCTCACTCCTTTATCAAAACCCTAACAAAAAATCACAGCATGCCCTGAAGGTAAATAGATGCAGTGCTCTTTAGATGATCATGTAAAGTAGGTCAGTTAAGAGTTAAGGATAGTGAGACATGTGCTACTTCCTCAGGAAAAGATATGCTAAGAAAAACACACACACAAAAAAAACCTGAGAACTCACCACTCAGAGTAGCAACAGCCAGAGACAAAATGACTAATGTGGGGCTGCAGCTGGTTGTCTCTTCCAGATTTAAAGGGCCAGTTTCCGGGGTAAGCATGCTGAGTAAGATTTTTTTAGAAGGGTAAACCCAAAGCATAATGATCAGGCAGTTAGAAAACAGATGTTGCTAAGGGACTTTCATCTAAGACCTGGAGGGACAAGGGCTTAGTTGAAAGACACTCTGAAATTTCCAGAATTGGGGCCAGATCCTCAGCTGGTGTAAATTGGCATAAACAGTCTCTGGGAATATGGCCTTGGAGTGTCTTGTGCCTGATCCAACACTCACTGACAGATGTCCATTGGCTTTAAAGGGAGTTAGACTGGGTCCTATGCAAGCTGGGCATGTCTTTTTCTTGTTTTCTGATTACGCAAATTCCCACATCCCTTGTGTACATCAGTTGACTCCTTTGCTTGACGTTTACCATCACTTAACCAAAAGAAACCTACAAGCGCTTTTCCCGTCACTGTCTCATCACCAGCTTCTGCTCTTCTTTATGGATGAATGTTAGGCTGAGAACCTCCTCCGAGTATGATTGCAGCGTTAGCACTTAGGGATAGATATGATACATGGATGTAACCTATATAGGTCAAAACCAACTCCAGTTGGAAACTAATATGCAGACAGCACAGACTGTGGACCAGTGGCATAGTGTGCTCCCTCTGGGCCCATTCATGGTCGCCTTGCAAGCCACTGTGTTGGCTGTGTTGACACAAAGGGGCTACAAAGCAGCCCCCCCAGGGTATATTCCCAGGTGAAGAATACCCCACCCCCACTCCACAGGTGCCCCTGGGGCAGGAGGTGTTTCAGGGCAGGCAAGAGGTGGAGCATGGATTGGGGTGGGAGGGGCATGCTCCTGTGTCACTCCTATTTCCTGGCTTCTTTAAAGCTCACAGAGACCATTAAAACTGGGGGGAAATTCACGGCAGGTTTGAGGGTGATACTGGCTTTGAGGACACCAAAATCATGGCGATACAAGGCACCTCCCTCAGGCTCTGCACCAGCCCTAGCCTCAGGGTAAGGGGGGATTCAGCCCTCTGTGACACATGTCCACTGTGAGACACTTAAGGCAAGCAGCATTTATAAACTCTTCCTGGCTGGCCCCAGGAATGTGGATGTCAGTCAGGAAAGAATGAGGCATGGTTGGGAGTGGGAGAGAATGGTTCTCCTTAAATGGAGAATGTCCCATGCATCTGTCCAGGAAGGAGCAAGGAGGCCCACAAAATGCCCTAGTGATTCCTAAAAGTCCCTAATCCCCCTTTCAGCACTGAGGTGGAAGAGGGGGAATGATGGAAATGTGAGAGATGTTTGTTTGCTAGTTTCAGCTTAATGCACACATTAGTACAACATTTGTTTCCCAAACTTTCCATAAATATAATCTACTGTATTGGAGCCTGTTCTGCTCCCATAGGAGACTGTGGCCAAACTCCCATTGTCTTCAATGGAAGCAGGATCAGGCTCCAAACATTCCGTGTAGTAGTTTTCCTATTCCAAATTGAGAGAAAAATCACCCAAAACAAGGTTTATTTCTGCCTCAGTTACATAAGTCATTGAAGTCAGTGGCAGTAGTACCCTTGTAACTGAAGGAAGAATTGAATCTCCTTAAAGGTAACTTAAAGGACAAAATGGAGCTGTGCCCTTATTTGCTTCTTTATAATGTATAAATAAGGCCTGAAACATTTTTTTCAAAAGTTTTTCTTCCTGCCTTTTTTTAAATGTTAGAAATAAATGACTGTGCTGCCCGAAAGACTCTCTATTGGGGGAGCTAGTGAAACAATGACAGTCTAAAACTGTCTGTTAGTTTGTGTGTATAAATTCAATGACCAATTAGCATTTTTGAGGAAGAACATGTTAATTAAAGATTAAACCACTCCACCCTTCCAATAAAAATGTGAGACCTGACAGTTACATAAGTCAAAGTATACAGTATACATCCTCTGGGACATCCATTATGTTCTCCAGGAAAGACCAGACTTAACCTTTCTGATGTTCCCATGATTTTTTTTTAAACACAAGCCTTCTTTATACATCACAGGGAAGCAAAATGACGATGCAGGCCCAGTTTTAAAACCACACCTTTTGCACGTCCCCTTTAATATCCAGTATTGACTTTTTTTTTTTGTATCACACTCACTTTTCTGTCATACGAAACTTTGACCACAACTGGCAAATTGACAGCACAACAAATCTACTTCCTCTTACAGCTGTTTCCTAGTTAATAAACACAAAGCAGTAGGATCAGGACTGCACAGACATCAAACCCCCAAATAAGAACTGCAGCATTTCCACAGGTCTTTGAAGCTTGTATATCATTACAAAGCCATCAGTACCCAAAAAACAAAAACAAAACAAATCCAAAACTTCCATCTGAACAGAGGGCTGAAACAGGAACTACTGCATTACTTTTTGTTAGCAACAGTTCTGTTCCAAGCTGATATGGGGCAAAAGATGCATGGATTAGACAAGCCACAATAATCACAACATCCTGATCAAAATAATAATAAAGGAATAAGAACCCTATTTCCCCCTTTACCATTTAAAAAATCAGTTTAAATGCATTAAACACTGGGACCAAATATATCTGTGGTGTAATCCAATTGAAGTCAGTAGACTTGATGCAGGGCTGAATTTGGCCCTAAAAGTGTTGCGATTCTAAGACATTTTATATTGCTTTTCTGAAATCAGCAGCTCCAATTTCATCTTCAGTTTGAGCCTTCACATCTGCTCAGTGAAGCCTTTGAGGTTCTAACACAGTTCAGGCTGAAGCTACTCTGAAAAGACAAACTGGTCATATAAGTATATTTTACAATTCTTTTATTCTACTTCTCGTAGCTTTACACTCAGTTGTGAGTAGAATAAAAGCATATTGCCCCCAATCAAAACTGTTCCTCTCTTTGGAGCTGCTTCAGTCTCTGCTGAATGGACCTTAAAGTCCTAACCGAGTACTAGACACTATGGCTTACTCTGAAACTGATGCTGCTGGTTTCACAACTTGAAGATCTTAAGGCCAGCCCTTCCGTGTGAAGAACTCCAAGGGTATGGCCCTGGCTGGGGCAGTTTGCATGGGATGGTCTCAACTCCAAGCACTCCACAAATAGTTTTACTTTAAATATAGACGTTTCAAACCAGTATGGGCCAATTTTTTTTAATAAAACAAAACATTTTATTTTGTGGCTTATTCTTTCCCACACCGTTTGGGTTTGCAGTGTTGGGAGACAGCAGCACTGCTTAAACCCTTCAGTGGGCCAGGGAGAGCAAAGAACCGCTGGAGTGCAGCAGCATTTCAGTTGCACTGTCTCCCTTACCCAGCCTATCCCCACCATAGCCCTTACACACATAGCCCTTAGGGTCAGTGAGAGTGAAGTGGTATAGGGAAGTTGCTCAGGATGAGGCTATTTCCTAGGGGCCATGGCTTTCCCCTTTTGGGGTAAGAAATTCAGACATCTGAGAATTGGCACCCCTAAGTTTCCCACAGTGGTGAAAACAAAGCATCTGTTGAGTGTTTCATTATACAACAGCTAGTCTGTACAAACACATGCTCTTATTATGGTTTCCCTCATCCTTCCGTCCCACTTCCCATTCCATTGTTTTTCATACTCACTTGCAGCATCTTGTCTTTAAGCAGATTGTGAGCTTTTGGGGGCAGGGACCAGAGGGTGACATCCTGGCCCCATTGAAGTCACTGAGAATTTTGCCTTTGATGTCAGTGGAGCCAGGGTGTCTCTTCCAGTGTGCTTGTACAGAACCTCACACAATGGGACCAAAATCCTGTTGGGGAGCTTTGCAGGGATACCAGGTTACAAATAACAACGATGGTGGTGGTGGTGAAGATGTCAGAATGTTCACCCAGTCAGAGCCCTTGACTGATTGGGTTCTCTTTGATACTTTGTGATAAGATAAAATTGTTTTGTGTGTTGACTGGAATTTTTCTTTTACAGAATAGAATATTTAAAATTATTTTTTCCCCCTGAAAACACTTTGTACCCTTCTCTTGTCTCCTGATACTAGTGACACATTGGTAATGAAAAACACCTGGTAATTACCTATAAAAGCAGGATGTTTCTAGGTTAAATGGTAAAAGAACTGCCTCTATTTAAAAAACAATACAAAAAAATTATTATTCTAAATCATTTGTTCAGTGCCCAGTTCCTTCTTGAGGGCAACAAGAAAAGAGAAGTGGTGCCACCATTACGTGCTCCCACTCTTCTCTGCTCACCTCGTCCTTACAGAAGCGTCTCTGTAGCGGCTTTGAGAGATTCAGGCTCTACATGATGGGAAGGGGATAAGAATGTTAGGACTCAGTCATGCTTTATTGGATTCCCACACCGACACCTGCACTCCCATCCCACACACCAGTTTCAGACCTGCAGGACAAAGAACTGGTGTTCAGGGTTGCCCCGCGAAGCTTGGCTGCTGAAGGACTTGTGCAGTTAATGGTCACAGGGCACCAGAGGAAGAGAGGAGAATGGGAAGCAGATCTGAGACAAGGAACTTCTGAGCAGAAGCTGCTTGGTTCTGGCAGATCCCAGGAATCTCTGGTTTATTTGGGATAGAATGCTTTGTCTTTTCCATGAGGGATAAGGAGTGGGTAAACTCTGCCCCTTGGCAGAATTATTCCATGGCAACTCCATGAGATGAAAATTCTCAGCTGACATAACTCCAGTCATTGGAGTTACACTAGCAGAGATTTTGCCCCAAGAGTTTCCACCCCCTGCACAGAATTAACCTGTCTGGAGTCCTAAATATTTACTTTCATGCAAACCAGAGGAGGAGAGAGGCAATATTTGAAAGTGCTGATGACTTTTTTTTTCCCGCTCTGTTTTCAGATCCGGAGTTCAACCTTGGTATCAGTGAAAAGACCACCCTGCCTGAGGATGTGCCAGTTTCTGAAACTGATATCAATTTAGAGATTTCATTTGCAGAGCAGGCAGCCAATCTCAAAGACAGCTCAATAGGCAAAATGTGCAAAGGCAAAGAGGACGATACGCTACTTCCTGTAGGTATTTCTCATTCATTGCTGTAGTCATTTCATAAACTTTATTTTAGCCTTTTTGACATTGTTTCTGTGATATTGGTTGGAACAGGAAGATTCAGAATGCTATAGCTTTATTTCTTTCGGGCCCCTAAAGGTCCTGCTCTCATTGGATTGGGTCCCTTCAGTGTGTGTTTTAGGAGAATAGTAATATGGTAGTAGATATGGAAATCTTATTCTTATGCCTACTATATGCCAGTACCTTTTCAACACTGTACCTTATCTTAAAGAAATTGAGGACTAGTAATGCTTAAAAATTAGGACTTTAGCCTGACATGGTCTGCTCAGTAATAGTTATTTTCATTGCAGTTCAGAAAACTCAAGTTATATTTATTGGGGCAGACCCTCAGCTAAGACATTAATGGAACTCTGACAATGTCCACCAGCTGAGGGTCTTCCCCATTTAGTGTTGGCCCTAGTTCCTTGCTCACTACACTGATAGGGGTGAGGTGCTTTGCATCACTTAATAGAGACCTCTTTTGTTGGTTAAAGAGCATTAATGGATTCCAGCAGAAATCTCATGTGGCCACTGAGGCAAAAGGATGAGAATGAAGAATGGGTTGATCTTTACACTTGTAATAGAGATGTACAGGTTGGGGGGTGGGTCCCTTTTCAACAGATACATTGATCATTTCTGGATTTCACATTTTCTATGCATAAGCATGCTGCTTATGGCATCTGCTAAGGTGCCCAGCGCATAACACATGAGCATGTATAGGAATGAGGCATTTTAACCCTTCAGAAAAGATTTAATTTTTGTTATAACAAAGAGTCAAGGAATCTTTCCAAAATGTGAGGATTCGTTTCTCCCTGGTTTCACATTTCCATCTCTCAACAGATGTGTCTTATTCTTAATAAGGCTAAATCAATACTAACAGCCTTAGAATTTCACAAACATTAGAAACATGCACTCACACACAAACTACAAATTAATAACCAGTTTGAAAAAAATAGCAATTTCTTTTGTCAAACACTGTGTGCAAACATGTCTGAGTAAACTCAATGTTTGGAATAATAATGTTTCAATTTTCTTCAAACACTCAATTTAGATAAGCACACAAACATTTCTGCCAGTAATAATTACTGAACGTTCCCTTAGTTTTAATACAATAAACCTGACACTAATGAAACACTGAGAAATGGTTTTGAAAAATGTTTGACTCACACTTCAGTAATGCAGAAAAAAATAGGAATGGAAACTCTGGCCTGGCTTATGAGAAGTCTTTGACTCAATTGTAGAAGAGTCACGCATTATTTACACATTCAAAGAACAGTTTACTGTAGTTTTACTTATTGACTGTCTACACACTGAAGTGGCTATGGCCTTTTCCATAACCTTAGGGATGAACAATCCTAAGGCAGCGAAACATTTCAGAAAAGGAGTGATCTGACAATTGATACGTGTGATCTGTACCGACCTTCCCTCCCTCACCCACACATATTCACATGGTCTTATATATTGATTTGAAACAAGAAGCGTATAAAGTGTGTTAATTAAACCCCAAGCAGGAAGCTGGTTACATCCACCAATCATAAATAAGGGCTGGCTCAGCAGCCACACAGAGTTTTCAACCCCAAATTCAGCAATACCTCAGAGCCAACAGAGGCTAGAGGACCATGAAGGTATCCAGGGTCCTTTCCAGCAGAAAGAATGACATGTCTGGCTTTTGAGTAATCCTCCTGCCGGGTTCTTGTGTTATACTTTAAAAGAGATGCATCCAGCCCTTATCTGCTAGAGTTAGACTTCCTGTATCACAGGAAGTAGAAGTAAAGTCAAATAAGCTCTTATGGGCAGGGCTTATCTTTTTGTTTTGTGTTTGTATAATGCCTAGCTCAATGGGCCCTGCTCCATTACTGGGGTCCAAGGTAGTATGGTAATACAAATAGGAAATAAAGAGGGAGGGAACAACAGTGAGCCTCCTATTACTAATTTTTTATGTGGCACCCAAGAATGAGTGAGGTGTAAACACACACATAAGAGGACAGGTTCCTGCCCCCGAAGAGTTTATCATCTGTGACCCTGATCCTACACTCAACTGCATCCAGGCAGACTTCTGCATCTACTCAAAGCCCCAGTGAAGTTGGAACCTAAATAGACAACAGAAAAAAGAGAGAAAGGAAAGAGATACCATCCAGAAGTGCATACTAATCAAATTATCTGCGCTAGACCGTGTTCTATCCATCACAGATTTGCTTTTTGCAATCAGATATGGTCATTGCAGTGTATAGGTTTTGCCAGGCAAGTTTGATTGTGCAACAAGCATGGGGAATTTACATGCTGCAGACAGCCTGCTTTTTAAACTATGTCACTCTCCTGTGGCACCCATCTGTAGCAACTTGTTTCATTACAAAAGTGGTGCCACAGCAGCAGAATGGCCTTTATACTTGTCACTTTTCTTTGTCCTTCAATGTGTTGAGATTGTTTATTTGCCATGATGGAAATCCTATGTTCTAGAATTTCAGGTTGCCAAAGGACAAAACCGGTACCACAAAGATTGGTGATCTGGCCCCTCAGGACATGAAGAAAGTCTATTCCTTAGCACTGATTGAGCTAACCGCACTGTATGACTTACTCGGGACAGAATTCAAGCAACAAAAAGCCATAAAAATCAAAATGAAAGGTGAGTAGTACAGTTATAAATTCTTTAGAAACAAATGGGTCTCTGTGGGGTTGTTTTTAAATGATTCCAAAAGAAGAGATGTACATTGGTAATACAGGCCCTGATTCAGCATGTAGCCAGAGAGCTCCAGACTCTATATTTAAACAGCCTCATGCACATAAACTGTTCCAGCTAAGGAACAGCTAACTTTAGGATGAGGCCAGGCATTCTAGGCCAGGCACTGGGCAGATGTCTTAGACTCATAGACTCATAGACTTTAAGGTCAGAAGGGACCATTATGATCATCTGGTCTGACCCCCTGCATGCTGCAGGCCACAAAACCGTCCCTACCGTTCCCTTGACTCTGCTGATGAAGTCCCCAAATCCTGTGTTTTAGTGACTTCAATTGGCAGAGAACCCTCCTGCTAGCGATCCCTGCCCCATGCTGCGGAGGAAGGCGAAAAAACTCCAGGGCCTCAGCCAATCTACCCTGGAGGAAAATTCCTTCCCGACCCCAAATATGGCGATCAGTAATACCCCGAGCATGTAGGCAAGAGTCACCAGCCTGACCCTTGTTAGCCATTATACTATTTACCTTCCATTACTCTGTATTCCTCAGCTAATATGTTTTACCATTAAACCATTCCCTCCATAAACTTATCTAACTTAATCTTAAAACCAGACAGGTCCCTCGCCCCCACCGTTTCCCTCGGAAGGCTGTTCCAATATTTCACCCCTTTGACGGTCAGAAACCTTTGTCTAATTTCAAGCCTAAACTTCCCCACGGCCAGTTTATATCCATTCGTTCTCGTGTCCTATCCCTTAGGGAGCAAGGGATAGGAATCCTCTGGATAATACTACAGTATGATGGAAGTGTTGCTTCAGAGCCTTTCAGAGATTCATAGTTTCAGAGCTTCCAAGGTGAGATGGGACAATTAGATCACATAGACTGACTTCCTGTATCACACAGGCCATAGACTATCATTGTAATTCCTTCTGTTGTGAGCCCAATAACTTGTGTTTGGCTTAATGAAAGCACTTCTCCAGCCCTATAGCGAGAATCTGCTCCATAGTACCTAAAGCAGCCCCTTTTCATGAAGATGGGAGGATTTGCTTAGGAGTAGATATCTCCTCATCACCTTTATCCTGTTCTATTGCATTGTGCTGAGCTCTGTATACGGCACACAATGTGCCACCTTATATGGTCCCTCCACATTCAGCCTGCACCTCTTGCCCAGTGCAATAATTTATCATCTTTCTCCTGTAGTAACTTATATTGATGTGTCCTAACACATCCTGCATTTCTCAGATCACAACCTTTTTTTGGCATTTGCAGATTTCCTGTGCATTTCTGTGTTATGTGTTGGCATGGCATCATACACACTAAAGGGCAGGGGAGGGGGTCTGTTGAGGCAGTTTTTGTAGCAAGTCACTGTGGCATCAAGCCACTGGAGCCTATGTATGATCCTGACTCCTTTTCAAAAACTAGAAATATGTGGAAACCTATTTCAAGCTGCAAGAGGTTTTCTGTGTTTTGGTAGTTGTCTGCTTTTCTGACCTTCTGTTAACTGTTTTACAAGAGCTCGAAATGTACTACCAGTTAATCACAAACCCACTTTGGCCAAAACCCTGTTGTCAAGGTTCAGTGGATGTGACAGTGAAATAGCTCCCTTTAAATAATTGAAAGCAACAGAGAGTGTTGAGAGACATACAGCAGGATACAATTGATTCCTCTGAATACACTCTTCACTTTACAGTAGCAGAAAATAACTTTTTAAATGCAAAAGCGTACACACAACCATCTTTGTGACCTTGATTCCTAAATGAATTTCCACCCTGCAGAAGTTCCTGTGCTACAACCATTAGAAAATGGTGTGCAAGCAAAATAGTTTTTTCTCTTGATTTTTTTTTATTGTGTATTTGAATAGGCCTTCTTACCAAACCTATGTAGTTTTAATGTAACATTATCTCTGTCATGTTTTTTAAATGACTGCCAGCGGGGAAAACAAGTAAATAGTCTAAAATTGTTTGTCCTGCACCCAACCCAAAAAGATGAACTTGATTTAGGGGCCCTACAACAGTGTGGGAAAGAGGCAGCAGAGTGTCATCCTGCCTCTCAAGAAATGGAGTGGCTTGACAGCTGCTATTCCCACCTCAAGGGTGCAGGACCCTCTGTGGGGATGTCTATACTACATGTGGGAGCAAGCCCCCCAGCCAGGCCCACAGACTCATGCTAAGGGGGCTTGCACCAATTTCCAAAAAATAGCTGTGTAGATGTTGCTTTGATGTTGTGACTCAAAGCCTGAGCCCGAGCTCCAGCCCCAGCCTGAGTTGCAATATGAAAGCAAAGTCTACATAGCTATTTTTAGCATGCTAGCACAAGGACCTAGGCTGGGAGGATTGCTCCCAGATTCAGTGTAGACATACCCTGTAGCGTCTCTCTCCCCTCTCACCTGCAATGTAATTTGGTCAGAGCATCCATGCGATAGTGGGAGGATGCAGGAAGTCCATGCAGATTTTTCACACCTCTGTTTGCAGCAGACCTGTGGTCTGCAGCATCTCCATCTCCCCACCTCATGCAGCATGGTTTGGCCATTGGATTCATGCGGTAGTGGGTCCACTAGCCATTTCCCTTTGTGTTTGGGTGGCTGGAGATGCTGGAGAGTACACCGCTCTGTTGCAAAAAGGGGTGTGTGAAACCTTTGCACGGGCTTCCTGTAGCCTGCACCTCCTCACCACAGCAGACCCACATGGGTTCTGCTATCTAGTAGCTCAGTGAGCATGCACAGGAAGGATTTTGTGTGTGTGTGTGTGTGTGTGTGTGTGTGTGTGTGTGTAGGTAGGTAGTTGTGAGTGCACATATTTTACAGATAATGGCCCGTTTTCAATATACTTGTTAAATAAGGCACATTCTAAAGAAACTCCTTATGGTGACTCATTTGACACTTACGTTGATATAAGAGGTGATATCATGGTTCTATATTCACACCTAAACCCACTTAAGACCACCTTCACTAAACAAGGATACTGCACCAGAGAAGTAGATCACATCATAGAACGGGCCACCCAAGTGACTGGGAGAACCTGCTTCAATACAGAAAAAAACCTCACTGATCGCACACCGCTGGATGTCACCTATCATCCCAGATGAGAACCCATATGGGGTGTCATCAAACAGTTACAACCCATATTTGATGGGGACCACATCCTGAAAGAAATTTTTCTGAACCCCCTCTTCTTGCCTTCAAACAACCCCCGAGCCTTGCCCAGCTCATTATCAGAAGCAAGCTCCCCACAGACCAGGCCACACCACCTCAAAGTGACACCAGAGACTGTCAGAACAACAGATACAAAACCTGCAGACATATCTCCACTGCTATGATGATCAATACCCCCCACAACACACTTTTCAAGATCTATGTGATTATAGTGCATCTCGAAAAACGCATGTTTTTATATGAAGATTAAAGCCAAGTCTTGTTCCATACTTTTTGTAAGCCCTGGTTAAAAATGGCCATTATCTCATCACATCTAATTTTACATTGCTATATGGGCCTATATGTTTACGGTAGGACTGCTCTGCCTTAGATAAATACTAATCAGAAGTGAATGGTTTCTGAGAGAGGTACACTGGAAAAATATTGAATCTTAAAGATTTGTGTGTTGGAACTACTACACATAAGAATGGCCTTACTGGGTCAGACCAAAGTATCCTAGCCCAGTATCCTGTCTTCCGACAGTGGCCAATGCCAGGTGCTTCAGAGGGAATGAACAGAACAGGTAATCATCAAGTGATCCATCCCCTGTTGTCCACTCCCAGCTTCTGGCAAACAGAGCCTATCACAACCCATGGTGTACCTCATCCAGGGTATCAAATGCCCCAACAACAACTATGAGGGTAAAACCAGATAATCACTACCCTCTTGAATGAACTTACACAGAAAAATGATTAAAAAAAAAAGACACCCTATCACCCGTGGGCGAACACTGTTCCCCAAACAGTCACTCCATAACTGACTTATTAGTCCTGGTTCTCAAAGTAAACCTGCACAACACCTTCAAAAAGATGTGCCTGGAAACTTAAATTCTTAACTTTGCAAGACACTTAAAAACCACGGACTTAACAGAGACACTGGTTTTATGGCTTATTACAACAATTTGTAACACACCCTACTATTTTCTAGCTCTTAAGTGCCTGCTTCATTTTAAGTGGTCTTCTACCGCATGTGTGAATCCTTTATGCTTAACCATCTTTCTCACCTTGTATTTAGGCTGGGAAATGTTGATTATCTTCTTCCAACCTGAGGAAGACCTCTACAAAGCTTAAATGCTTGTTCCTTCCACCAACAGAAGTTGGTCCAATAAAAGATATTACTTCACTTACCTTGTATCACTGTTCTATACACAGTTCCAGAAAAATGACCTTTGTAGGCATTAACCTTATCCCAGCAGAGTAGTTACAAGACACAAGTCTTTAAGGTTCAATAATTTGTACCTCTCTCTCAGAAACTATTCACTTCTGATTAGTATTTATCTAAGGCAGAACACTCTTACCATAAACATATAGGAGCATAAAGTAAAGTTAGATAAGATGAGATAATGGCCATTTTTTAACCAGGGCTTACAATGAGCATGGAACAAGACTTGGCTTTAATTTTCATATTAAAATATTCCTTTTTTGAGATGCACTATCAACCTATTTACACTAGAGGATGCAAAAAAGCACAATGAATGCTGACTAGCTCTTCTTTCAAAACACAGAGGGAGAGGACTGTTTAGAGTAAAAGTGGATTACAGTATAATTACATCTATTTCATTTTAGCAGCCACATTCTTGGGAAGCTTACTAAAGCCATTTGCATCTAAACTTGTATTGAGTAATAAAGATCTGCATTTCTCGGTCATCAACACAACAGTTTTCCACAAATCAGAATCATGCAGATGGTTCATTTATGCATTTTCCTTCACTGTACTGCAGAGTGTGTGGATGGCAATTTGAAGGTAAAACAGAGGACTCCTCATTTATGGGTGAAAGAGGAGATGAACAAGTGCTTTGCTTTTAGCCAAGTGCTTTGTTTAATCATGCTCTGAATGACTTGATTGATGAAGACATTCAGATATGCTGAAGAGAAGATCAATGGCTCTGAATGTATTGAATGGGCTTATCTCTTTGAAAATGTGTTTTGTGCCACTTATCTCATGTATTGGAGCAGATGTGGATAGTGTCTCTATTTTCTTTTCTTTGTGTAGACTCTGGTCTTTTTGGTGTCCCACTGTCAGTTTTGCTGGAACAGGATCAGAAGAAAGTACCAGGCACCAGGATACCACTGATCTTTCACAAAGTGAGTAGGCATGAACAAGTCAGTTTGTTACAAACCTTCTGGATTCTAGAGGTGATAGCATTTGTCCTGCATTCATATGCTCACTATAATCAAATTTTCACAGTGATATACCATCTCTGTACTGTGAACCTCAAATGTAGCATTCATCTCCATTAGAAGAGACTGTAGCTTTTATTAAGGGCTGTGCTTTGTACTATTAATGCACCAAGTTGGATACATGGCCTTTGTACAGTTCTCTACTCCACTAACTTACTTTAGTTGAGTTAGTGGAGTAGAGAATACAGCTCAGCAAGTAATTGTAAGTTGTTTACATTAGAAGTATTGTGAATTGCCAATGGCATGCTCCAGTGCTAGAGTAGAGTAATTAATTAGGACATCTAGTGAATTATTATTAGAAAAATACATTACTAAGGTGTATTAAGTCAGCCATGATTTGGTCAGGGTTTATTAGTAAGCCCATGAAACCAGATGTCCAACATCTAACACCATTCCAGGCCAAATTCTGTTTAGCAGGAGTTGTAGAAATGTATTCCTAGGAGAATAGGCCATTATTTTTCAAGACAAATAATTGAAGTTCTGGAGAGGCCTTTTAGAGGTTTTTGAGAGCTTTTTTGTTATTTTTTTCCACCAAATCAAAAGGAGACTTATAGTAATTTCCTATCCCTCTCTAGGTACTACTGCTATATCATTCGTGCCAGAAATTACATCTTAGGGACTATTAAAAAAAAAAGCAAAAACAAAACAAAACACACTTCTGAAGAACAATTTTTTTACCTTTTCTGTGGACAAGATTGTACTAAATGGACAGTAATAAAAAAAGGGAAAAAAAAGTCCCCGCATCCTCCAAATAGGTCTTCACCCTACTCCACTGCAAAGGATATATGCTGGTCACTGCGCTATACCATCAATTTATTCAGTATAGTTTTCCAGGAAGAAAGTTTTACATAAACATTTCTAGCAAATACACTTAATTTATTTGCTGTGTGATCTCATCTTGATGGTAATCCTTTTTCGTTTAAATGAGGAAATATGTGAATGGATTTCCCATCTCTTCCTTCTCATTTCTGCAGCACATCCACTACTGGACTTGGGGATTCATAACAAATTAAGAGAGAATATTTTCAGGAATTTTAAAATATTGGCTGCACATCACTGAAACAAACCAATTCAACAGGAAGATTTTTTTAAAATAAGCATCAATTTTGTAAAAAAACCCAACCTCCACCCCCCTAAAAAACAAAACACCAACTCTATCATTTTTACTTCCAGTTTTGTGAATTTTATAAATATTGGATGATATCATAACATCATTTTTTATGCAGAACGTCCTATAGATTTGATTTCAGTAGGGAGTCCTAATTAAAAACTAATGGCATGATATGGCCTGCTGTGTTCCAGACTTTGAAAAGCTAATTCCTATATTGGAACTTTCAAACTAGTTAAAAATTTTAAGAAGCATGGAGCCTGACTCACCTAGATCTCCCTAAGGATGTGGTGGATTCTCCCTCACTTGCAGTCATTAAGTCAAGACTGGACGTCTTTCTAAAAGATCTGCTGTAGCTCAACCAGAAGTTATAGACTTAATTAGAAATTACTGGGCAAGGTTCTATGGCCTGTGTTCAGCAGGGAGTCATACCAGCTGAACATAACAGTCCCTTCTGACCTTCAAAACTAAGAATCTGTATATGGAATTCCCTATTTATACCAGTGGGAAGACCTGCAGACAGACTATGGTACTGATTATCTGGTCTGCTAAGGCCACCTTGCACCACTGAGCAGTGCAAAGCACCCTTAAAACAGCTGGACATAGACAGTTAGAATTCCTCCCATTCAGGGAAACTCAGTTGGGGGACAGCTGGTGGTGTGCCAGCTGCTACCTCTCACCTCTGGTGTAGAGGTGTTCAAGAATGGGTGTAGGTGGGAGGGACCATGGAGAGCAGAGTTCCACTAAAATTTGATCCATCACTGACATAAGGCCCAGTGGCAAAAGTTAGAATAGTCCTGCTGCTGGTCTAACTTCTGCCAGGATCAGGAGGCCAAGGATTAAGCTGTTCCCCACAGCCATTGTCCACTATGTTCAAGCTCAGTTTGGATGTGGGAATCAGGATCTATGAGTATTAATAAGTGAAGTCTTTAACCAGGAAAATATATTCTGAACAAATCCACTTTTATGATGTATTCCAACTTTGGTGGCTTTTTTTACATTCTCATGATCTGTATCAATCACATAAATTCATTGAATAGTAAATCATCCCCTTTTATTTGTGCAATTAAAAATGCTGCTGTACAGCATAGTTTATAGTTCAAACCTTAGTTGACACAGAAACATGTATATTACAAGTGTTGCCCAAGATAAACACTGCATCAAGTGTTAATCTAGGACAGTGTTTCCCAAACTTGGGACGCCGCTTGTGTAGGAAAAGCCCCTGGCAGGCCGGGCCAGTTTGTTTACCTGCCGCTTCTGCAGGTCCGGCCGATCGCTGCTCCAGGCCAATGGGAGCTGCTGGAAGTGGCAGCCAGTACGTCCCTCGACCTGCGCCGCTTCCAGCAGCTCCCATTGGCCCGGCGCAGCGAACCGCGGCCAGTGGGAGCCGCGATTGGCCAGCCCNCAGTCAGAGGGGATTAATGCAGGATTCCATTCAGGGGAGGTGACAGGTAGGAGTCAGAAGCCTTTAAGTGGGCGCCCCCCAGAGACGGTAGAGGGGGAGCTACAGGAACAGTGATCCTGAAATTGTGACAATGTATTGGGTTGGATAAAGGATATAGATGATTGTGCTCACGAAGGGATAAATCTAATTATCACCCAAAGAAGTCTGTAAATATCAAATGGTTACACCACCTATTATTTCCTAGATCAGTGTTTCCCAAACTTGGGACGCTGCTTGTGTAGGAAAAGCCCCTGGCAGGCCGGGCCAGTTTGTTTACCTGCCGCTTCTGCAGGTCCGGCCGATCGCGGTGCCAACTGGCTGCGGTTCGCTGTTCCAGGCCAATGGTAGCGATCGGCCGGACCTGCGGACGCGGCACATAAACAAACCGGCCCGGCCCGCCAGGGGCTTTTCCTACACAAGCAGCGTCCCAAGTTTGGGAAACACTGATCTAGGAAATAATAGGTGGTGTAACCATTTGATATTTACAGACTTCTTTGGGTGATAATTAGATTTATCCCTTCGTGAGCACAATCATCTATATCCTTTATCCAACCCAATACATTGTCACAATTTCAGGATCACTGTTCCTGTAGCTCCCCCTCTACCGTCTCTGGGGGGCGCCCACTTAAAGGCTTCTGACTCCTACCTGTCACCTCCCCTGAATGGAATCCTGCATTAATCCCCTCTGACTGCAGATATAAGGCTGCACAGCTCCCTGACCTATATTGTGATACCCCAGCAAGCCAGACTGCCTAACAGGCCAGCACCTCCACTTTGTTTTCTCTCCAAAAGCTATGCCCAGTGTATTGCCCGTAGTTACAAGTTATTGCACAGCTCCTTCTAAGCAACCACATTTATTCTTATAGTAAAAATGTTACAGAGAAAACATTAAAACAATAAAAAGAACCTACACACATGCTGGAAAGCTTAACAGAGGTCACCCCAACTCCAACCTTCAACACCCACAACTAGGTTTTCTCCATGGTTACAAGTTCATCCATCTTACATCCAGTACCAGAACAGAGGCTGGGCAGATGAACCATTTCTTTATACAGCTCAGGCCTTTGGTCTTCTCCTTCAGAAGAATCGGCAGACAGTGACCCTCTTCTCAGGCATAGCTTCAACAGGCTGGGTTTTTGCATAATAGAGTTGGGGAATTTGCATTAACCTCTCCTTATGGAAATCCACTTCACATTTATTGTCCAAAAAGTCCATACTTGTCTGACACATTTTCAGTATAGTCTTCTGAACTCTCAGGTCTCACATCTAGCACATCTACCCCCAGAAAGGTTACATATAATCCCAGCCCACAATAATACATAAACTTAATACAACAAGGTCTTCCAAGAATCTTGCAGGAAATTGCCATATCAGTCACATACATGTAATATAGTATAAATCTTTTACAGTGATTGTTCTAATTTATCTCAGACATGCACAGGATTAGCAATTCATTTGAGTCTTTTATGAGACCATCAGTATTAGCAAACCTGAAGCCTTTTCAGTGATTGTAAGCTCTTAGATCTTCCTTGGTAAAGTGGTAAATGACAGTGTATTTGAAAGTTAATATAGTGTCTTTTGTACTACAGTAAATAGTTTTTATTAGTGCAGATTTTTAGTGTGATGAGCAATTGGTGGTTTATTTTTGAAATCTGAATAATATCCTATCTCTGTAGAAAGTGTTGACTTTACATTTTCCTTTAAAAAAAAAACCTCTTAATAGTGTACATGAAAAATAAAGGAACAGTATCAGGTGTTCCTTGTAGGACACATATAATTGTATCAATGATAATCCACTTTGCAATCATTTGTATTCAAAAACAGATTTCACTGTTCCATATTTATCTCCCAGTAGCATTTTAATTAGCACCTTGGCTTCATGCAGCTTGGTTCTGTTTATTGACAGCTGATTTCTCAGATAGAAGAGGCAAGATTGGATACAGAAGGACTTCTTCGAATACCAGGAGTAGCAGCAAGAGTAAAGGTAAAATATTGCATGGACTCAAAACCCTGAAAGCCTATACTCATTTGCTGTTTTTACTTTTGTCTTGTTAACAGTCTTTTGTAATGGCAAGATTGGCAATGAAATCTTAATAAAACTACATAAAACAGATTTGATTTAGACTAGCCAAGGAGATGGTGTTTTGATCCAAATTACGTTTGGGGAAGAGGTCAGGAGGTCAGGTTTGAGGCTGAATCAAGGCTAAGATTCAGATTCTGCTGTGCCAAAATCTCATGAGTTGTTCTCACAAGATTTCCAAACTTTGTCTGCACCTGAACCAGGTGAGCCCCCTGAGCCAGATGACTAGTGGGCTGCTATGTAGGCTGTATGCCACTGGAGGATAATATTCCCTGGCTTAATTAGGTCATTTTAAGGGCCAGATTCAACTTGTAGAATAGCACTGAGCAGCCAAATTGCATAGAGAATCTCTTCCATTATTTCTACAAACAGCATTATACACTGCTCAGGTCACTATTCACAGTCTCTTCACTTTAAAGAGTGACTGCCAACTACACACAAACCATAACTCAGTATTTGCTTTAATGCAGAAAACAAAATACATGGTGTGATTTACATCAAGATACGGCCTGTTATAAGAATGGTCTAAAGAGACCTTAAATTCTAAACAGAAAGAATATTTAAATGGATTCAGCTGCCTCAAGATATCTGCCAGCCTCTGTCATGTAGAACTTTGTCCAACAGCTGCTTCATTAGAAACAACTGAAGGAAAAGAATATTATGGAAACTGTTTTTGTTGATTTACCAGTAACTAAGATGCTTCATGACTTTGCTTAGTGCTTCATTTCCACTTTCCAACAGTTTCACATTTTTGGGGTGATTTTGTTTGTTTTTTTTGTTTTGTTTAATGGGGGGAGTGTTTCCAGATAAGAGATCATTCACTAAATAACTGCAAAAATAATGAGGATCAAACATTTGGAAGAATTTCTCCTTTGAATGAACCTATTTCTTTTGTAAAACATTGAGCATTATCCATGTTTTACACAAACAGTAGAGAATTTAACAGAAAATAATACTCTGTGGTTTCTTTGAAATTTTATTGTCCTCTAGAAATCAATAGAGAATTATAGAATAGTTTTAGAATTCTATAGGCTGGTACAGAAAATCTCCAGTAAGGAAATAAGGGTATAGGTTGGTGCTTCTTTTTAAATTCTGTCGCAATTTTCCTTTAGGGTGGACAATTTAAATTTCATCTGTTATGTAGCACACTTGCCCGTCAGCTAAAACACAATCTTTTTATATACAGGGATAGCCCTTCCCCCAGGGTGTGGCTGAAGCGCTTCCCTTTTCCTGGTGCTTGTTATCACCCACATTTGGAGTGGCTTCTCCCCTCTCCTGGCATGGGTCGGGTCCTGGATTCTTTTTCTTGGTGCCTAGGTGCCTCCGGGTCTCTTGAGCCATTCAGTAGTGCAAGAATTAATGGAGTGAAATCTGAAGTGGAAGGCACAAATCAGAAACAGCAGCTCTGTGACATGCTTCCACTCCTTCTGAACCCCCCTGAAGACTCTCCAGTATGGTTGTCAAAGGGTGGTGATGGCTAAAGCAGCCTTCCCCCTCAGAACCACACAGTTATATCTGCAAAAGACAATGCTGAAGCAGTCAGTGTTATTTGATGCTGCTTACCCTCCATGCTGTAGAACCCAATCCCCACCTCAAAACAAGGGCAGGTTTAAGGTCCAACACAAGTGAAGACTCCCATGGGAGCCATTCAGTAGGGACTTGAACATCTGTGCACATGCCTCATGGTTGGTTTGAGATTCTCCACAGATGTCAGGCCATCCACAAGTTTGGATATTTCCCTGTGCTGCAAGAGGAAGAGGGGGCCAACTTTGCCTCAGCGGAAGGTATCAGTAGGAGATTCTTTGAGTCTCAACTTGCATAATTATCTGGCTCTTTATCAGGCTCTTTCCTGCACAAAGTATCATATGACCCCGAGGAAGGACTGCAGGATTTGGCCCTATGGGTATGCCAGTGTCCTGGGAACAGCTATGCTGTCTTGTGTCTATTAGCATTTGGTTTTAACTGCACACTTCTAATACTTCTGGTCTAGAGTTTATCTTTTTGTAGCAAAGTAGCAATAGCAGGTGGTGCTTGAATGATAATTTCAGATGCCTTTTTTTCAAAGGGTGGAAGGTATTGCTATATGGGAAATGCACAAATCTTCCACCAGTGTGAATAAAACTCCACACTGGTGGTACTTTCTGTTCTGCTATCTTTCAGAGTCTTTGCCAAGAACTGGAAGCAAAGTTTTATGAAGGGACTTTCAACTGGGAAAGTGTAAAGCAACATGATGCAGCAAGTCTTTTAAAACTCTTCATCCGAGAACTGCCTCAGCCACTACTCACTGTGGAATATCTCAAAGCTTTCCAGGATGTGCAGAGTAAGCAGCGTCCCTTCTGGGTCTCAGATTTACAGAGGCGACACCACAAACAGCAGCGTATTAAACACAGAGAAGGGAGTTATCTCAACAAATAAACCTTGGCTGTGAAACCATTTTCACTAACAATACGTGAGCCTGAACAATACATTAAATAGCAACAGGATTAATTCTGTCCAGAAAATATTGGCTGTTGCTTTGCTGATGTTCAAATGAGACGTTTTTCACAGAACATTCATTTATTAGGACATGTGGGAAAGAAAACACGCAGATTTATATAATAGTATTTGGGAAACACTAGGTGAATTATAAGGCAAACATGATTTCTGAGTTGCCTTCACTCACTGCTAGCTTGAGCTAGAACTCGAGTTTTGCCCCAAAACTGACTCCCGTCCACACACACAATTCTCTAGCTTGAGTTAAGTGGTGCTTTATGCTAGAGCAAGCTGGCTTATCAAGGAGATGTGGGTTGATACTTAAGTACTGCTGATACCTGAACTAGGAATGCAGTGGGGATGTAGTAGCTCGAATAACAACTTGCCATCTGCTGAGCCAATAACTCGGTGTAGCACAAGTGTTGTTTTTCAGTGTGGTTGCTCATCACTGGAGCTAGGCTAGCTTTATTGGGGTAACTCAAGCTCTCTGTTTCAGTGAAACAAGCCCTAAAAAACTACAGTTAAGATAGTAGCAGTTTATAAATGATCATTCTCTTTAAATAAGCAACAGTGAGGAAGTTACAGTTCAGCAGGAAATCAACCAGAAGATAAAATATGCTGCTTCTGCTAATATTTGGAGGAAATTTGGTATCTATTTGCCAGAAAAAAAATCAGAGCTGTTGATTACCATCAGTTCCCCAATAATCAGCCAGTTACTGTGAGAATCTACTCTAACGTAGCCTATTGGCTAATAAAGCACCATTCTGGGCAAGAACACACACCAGTTGCTTTAAAAAGAGTGTGTGTGGAATACTGATTTTGCAATTCCTTAGAAGTCCAGCAGGTGTAGGGAGCCCCTCTTTTATTAACTCCTCCAGCCAATGCAGGAGGGTTCTGACAGGTTTCAAAGAAATCCATTTCCTGTTGTCCATGACCAGAAGAACTGGTCACCTTTGGAGGAAGGCATTAAGAGGATCCCAAAGGGGAGAGAGAGAGAGACACCCACACACACACACACAAAATCTCTTCACATGTCACAGGAAAGTGGCCAGGATTCTAGAGTACATGACACAAGTCATGAGGGGGTAGGGATAAAGGTTTAAGCCACCTTTGTGTACCCCTTATTTTGCAGCCAGTGAGCTATAGCTCAGTTCCTAGTTGCAACTTAGAGTTGCCCCAGGGATGCTTTAAGTTATGTGGGCTGCCAGTAGCCCTTTGGGGGCTGTTCCAACAATCAGGGATTGCTGGGAACTAAGAAGGCACTGTCCATGTCCTCATTCCATTAGCCATATTGGCAGCCAGGAGAGGGTCATATAGGAACTCCTTTGGTGGCTCTACCACATCCAAGGAATCCTCGCATGATTAGATTAGATCCACAACATTTAAGTCTGTTTTATGCCAAGGATGATGGTGCAAAATAGACCAGAGGATCATTTGTTTGGGTAACTATTTATTTTAAATGTGCCTGTCTGTTCTGCAGGTTCATGTGCAATAAAATAAGTACAATTGTTAGAGAATATGAACATCATCATGAAAGTTATCAACAACATCCTCAATACTGCTATTATCACTACTGTTATCACTGCTGGGTCACTGCTGCAACTGCTGTTGCTCATTAACATTACGTAGAAAATCTATGAACAGGAGAAACTTGACATTTTACAAAAATATTTAACTTAAAATCATGCCTTTTCTGGAGGAAAAAATATAAAACTTTTAAATAAATGAGATGTATATGCTTCCTTGGCAGATCTTCCAACTAAGAAGCATCAACTGCAAGCATTGAATCTTTTGGTACTACTCCTACCTGAAGCAAACAGAGACACTTTGAAGGTTAGATTGGCTATTCACTTTTTTAAAACAAAGTATGCATTAGAAAAGTGAGCTTATTTTTAATGTATCTATTATGAAAAGTTCAAGTACCTTTTAACATTTTAACTAGCCGGTTGTTACTTTTTTCATATTTGAGGTAACTTAAGACAGAGAGTAACATTTTCAAAAGTGTGTAAGTGACTCAGAAATCTAAGTCTCATTTTCACAAATGACTTGAGCACTTAGGAGTCTGAGGTTATGTCTCCACTGCAGTCCTAGACGTGATTGCAGCTTGGGTGAACATACCTGCGCTAGCTTTACTCAAGCTAGCAGGGCTAAGAATAGTAGATGCTGTGGAGCAGGCTTCAGCAATGCAAATAGGTATCGAGGGCCCTTGGTTGGCTTGTAGACTTCACACTGAAGTTCTGACTGCTGCATCTACACAACTATTTTTAGTCACGCTAACATAGGTATCTCTATCTGAGCTGTAATCACACCTCAGATTGCAGTGTAGACATACCTTCCGTCTCACTGAAATTCTGTGGGACTTAGACTCCTAAAGTGCCCAAGTCACTTTTGAAAATGAGTTTCGGGCTCCTAAATCAATTAGGTGTTACAATCTAAATACCTTTAAAAATCTGGGCCTTAAGCACTTCTGAAAATTTTACAAGAGATTCTAATAATAACGATCTTGTAATGAACCACCTCTCCTTCAAACCTTCTAATCCTAGTCCCAATTCAGTACCTTTTCTGCAGCAGCTATTGCTGGAAAAACAATTTTAGAATCGCACAGATAAAAAAGAAATAAACTCACTTGAATGTGATGGGTGCGGTTGTTTGACTATATCCCAATTTTTTATCTGTACTGTTTATGTTCCCTCTTTGTGAGTTAGGATTTCCCCTTGATATCGACTGCCCCCATTGTTCTAAACCTTCCAGATCACTTTGCTGTTTGGTTCTGTTCTCCTCTGCTAAGCTTTGGTTTTGGTCACTGTTGAAATTGCACCAGACAAAGAAAAATTTTAGAAGAGCTGTATATGGTGCAGAGTTGCTTGGATAGGTGCTTTTTTTTTTTAGTCTAGTCTGACAAAACCACCACTGGCAATGCACAGAGGCTGGACTAGAGATAGCTGAAAGTGTCATTGCTTAGAGACTGACAAGTGCTTTGTCACTGTGACAGAAGCAGTTCCACTGACTACCTGTGGCTCACAAAGCACTGCTCTACTCATGTGTAGTCTGCATGACTGGAGTAAATAAAGAAGGGTTCAGCACAGCTTAGGGTCCCAGAGCCCGGGCGCCAGCCTGAGCCCAAATGTCTACACTGCAGTTAAACAGCCCCTTAGCCCAAGCCCCATGAGCCTGAGTTAGCTGGCATGGGCCAGCGGCCAGTGTCTAATTGCAGTGTAGACATACCCTTAGATGCCTTAGAAAATTTTACCCCAAAGCTAATGAAGAATGAATTACTTCTTCACACTCTCAGCTCTAAGTCAGGGTTTCACCTCATCAGTAAAGTGGTGTAAGGAAATTCAGATTGCAGCCTTGTGTATAAACCCATCTGCACTTCCCATCATTGTTTGCTTTTTTATATAACCCTATTTTTTAACAAGGACATAAAAAGCCTTTTCAAAGAATACATAACATGATGCTTCACTCTATATGATTTTTTCATGTGCAGAACTTGCCTTCAAGTGCTACTTTCATTTCAGATACTGCTTGAATTCCTCCAAAGGGTAATTGATCATCGAGATAAAAATAAAATGACATTAAATAATGTTGCAATGGTGATGGCCCCAAACCTCTTCACGTTTCATGGGTTAGGCTCAAAGACTATTGAACAAAGCGAGTTTGTTATGGCTGCTGGAACAGCAAACGTCATGCGCTTTATGATTAAATACCAAAAACTTCTTTGGACAGTAAGTTTGTTCTTTAAAAAAATATGCATTTTCCCTAAGTCTTACAAAATCACAATCAAACCATCATTGCTTTCAAAGAGCAAGGAGGCATCTGAACCCCTACCAGTGATGTAGAGGTGAGATTGACACACTGGAGGGGGGGAGGAGGGGAAGGGAGGGAGAGGCAGCGAAGGGCACAGCTGGGCCCTAACTGATGGGTAATTTTCAGTGAAGTTACACCAATGGCAAAATCATTATAGATGAGAGCAAAATTAGACTTTCAGTCTGATATATCGACTATATATCTATGTAGAATACCTGACCTCAGAGATAAGTCCTCTGGGATACCTGTGTATAGTCTATAACAATGACCCATCTGATGTTGTGTAATTTGTTTCTTTCAACCTCAAGATCTTTGTCTCCTGTTTTGAAATGTATTTCAGTATAGGGCTAGTCATTGTCCTTTGAGAAAATTAGTTGTGTCTTGACAGTCCCTATGAAAGACCTACAAGCAGAATATAGGTCAGCCCTGTGAAATTTGGGGCTTTGTTTTCCACTAGCTACCTTAAACAGTCTCCAATCTCCTCCAACAGTCTCACACTTACAGAATTATTATGGGGCAAACTCTGTAATTCAGATTCCTTATTTAATATTTTTTGATTCAGGGAAGTAGAGAGACTATGTGAGGGCCCATTCTGCCACTCATACTCATGTTGAGACCTTACTCCTTAAATAGCTCCATTAATTTCAACACCAGCAGATCCCAAATGTGAGGTCAAGGCCTTAGATTGTTTCTGAGTGTTTGTTACTGGAAATAAATATTAGCTTTTGCAAGGCCCATCTGACAGCCTGTCACTTAGAAAGTTTTGGTATGTGTTTAGTATTTCAAGGAAGTTATATGTGTGTTAATAATTAAGATGTATATTCTTTCAGATTCCTAAATTTATTGTCAACCAAGTGAGAAAGCAAAACACTGCAAGTCAGAAGAAGGAGAAAAAGGACAAAGCTATGAAGAAACTGCTGAAAAAGATGGCTTATGACAAAGAAAAACATGAAAAGCAAGACAAGAGCCCCAATGATGTAAGAAAATAGGCTCTTGTCAAATCATAGTTATTGGGCCAAATTCTCCTTTTACTTAGAGTGAAGTGAATTGATTTACCTCGATGTAGCTGAGAGGTGACTTTCAATTCTTGGGTGTCCAACTAGACACACCTTAAAGGGACCTGATTTTCAGAAAGTGCTGGGCACCCATCCTGTGAAAATCAGGTGCCTTTAGGGCTTTTTCAGTTTGGATACTCAAAAAAACAAGCACACAAAATCACTGAATACTTCTGAAAATCTCGTCCTGAAGTATTGTCTTCTTTTATTGTGTTTATATATCCTAATAACATTTAAAACATGTTCATAAATTATCTTTTAGCAAATAGTACAAAGGCTTAATTGGAGACGGTTAAACTTCCCAAAGTATATATTATGATTGTTGCTGAATATGCACAGAATTGATTGCGTTTCCAGGTAGAACATACCTTTTCTGCTGCTCTTTGAATTTTCTGGGTACATTGTCATGATTCCAGCACAATGTTAATTGATGGTGAACCATAGAAGAGAGCAGTGGAAGGCCACCACAAAAGCATAAAGGTCTATGCACCACATTCTTCTTTATAATAATTCCATTATATAAAGCTACACTCAGCAACTATATGTAGTGCATATTATTCAGTTCTGGACACTAACAGGTCAGATGGTAGCCATGTTGGAATGTGATCACAACTGACTTACAGCCAATAACAACGGCAGTGAAAAACCTGTCAAGCACTGTAATACAATATCTGGGTGGGGAAAGGAAAGGGATTTTTAAAATCTAGTAGACTGAGAGGATTATTGTTTTTTTTTAAAACAGGGATGAGGACAAATTGTCAAGTTGTTAAGTAACGGAATATACAGTAGAACCTGTACAAGACACAACTCTTATAAAACCACTGTCATAGAATCATAGAAGATTAGGGTTGGAAGAGACCTCAGGAGGTCAACTAGTCCAAACCCCTGCTCAAAGCAGGACCAACACCAACTAATCATCCCAGCCAGGGCTTTGTGGAGCCGGGCCTTAAAAACCTCTAAGGATGGAGATTCTACCACCTCCCTAGATAACCCATTCCAGTGCTTCACCACCCTCCTAGTGAAATAGTGTTTCCTAATATCCAACCTAGACCTCCCCCACTGCAACTTGAGATCATTGCTCCTTGTTCTGTCATCTGCCATCTCTGAGAACAGCCGAGCTCCATCCTCTTTGTAACCCCTCTTCAGGTAGTTGAAGGCTGCTATCAAATCCCTCCTCGCTCTTCTGCAGACTAAACAAGCCCAGTTCCCTCAGCCTCTCCTCATAAGTCATGTGCTCCAGCCCCCTAATCATTTTTGTTGCCCTCCGCTGGACTCTCTCCAATTTGTCCACATCCCTTCTGTAGTAGGGGCCCCAAAACTGGACACAATACTCCAGATGTGGCCTCACCAGTGCCGAATAGAGGGGAATAATCACTTTCCTCGATCTGCTGGCAATGCTCCTACTAATGCAGCCCAATATGCCGTTAGCTTTCTTGGCAACAAGGGCACACTGCTGACTCATATCCAGCTTCTCATCCACTGTAATCCCCAGGTCCTTTTCTGCAGAACTGCTGCTTAGCTAGTCGATCCCCAGCCTGGTGCATGGGATTCTTTCGTCCTAAGTGCAGGACTCTGCACTTGTCCTTGTTGAACCTCATCAGATTTCTTTTGGCCCAATCCTCCAATTTGTCTAGGTCACTCTGGAGCCTATCCCTACCCTCCAGTGTATCTATCTCTCCGCCCAAGCTTACTGTCATCTGCAAACTTGCTGAGGGTGCAATCCATCCCATCATCCTGATCATTAATGAAGATGTTGAACAAAACCGGCCCCAGGACTGACCCCTGGGGTATGCCGCTTGATACCGGCTGCCAACTAGACATCGAGCTGTTGATGACTACCCATTGAGCACGACAATCTAGCCAGCTTTCTATCCATCTTATAGTCCATTCATCCAATCCATACTTTTTTAACTTGCTGGCAAGAATACTGTGGGAGACAGTATCAAAAGCTTTGCTAAAGTCAAGATATATCACGTCCACTGCTTTCCCCATATCCACAGAGCCAGTTATCTCATCATAGAAGGCAATCAGGTTGGTCAGGCATGACTTGCTCTTGGTGAAACCATGTTGACTGTTCCTGATCAGCTTCCTTTCCTCCAAGTGCTTCAAAATGGATTCCTTGAGGACCTGCTTCATGATTTTTCCAGGGACTGAGGTGAGGCTGACTAGTCTGTAGTTCCCCAGGTTCTTCTTCTTCCCTTTTTTAAAGATGGACACTATATTTGCCTTTTTCCAATTGTCCAGGACCACTCCGATCGCCGTGAATTTTCAAAGATAATGGCCAATGGCTCTGCAATCACATCAGCCAATTCCCTCAGCACCCTCGGATGCATTAGATCTGGACCCATGGACTTGTGCATGTCCAGCTTTTCTAAATAGTCCTTAACCTGTTCTTTGACCACCGAGGGCTGCTCACCTTCTCCCCATCCTGTATTGCCCAGGACAGCAGTGTGGGAGCTGACCTTGTCTGTGAAGACAGGCAAAAAAAGCATTGAGTACTTCAGCTTTTTCCACATCATCTGTCACTAGGTTGCCTCCCCCATTCATTACGGACCCACACTTTCCCTGACCTTTTTCTTATTGCTAACATACCTGTAGAAACCCTTTTTGTTACCCTTCACATCCCTTGCTAGCTGCAACTCCATTTGTGTTTTGGCCTACCTGATTACACCCCTCCGTGCTAGAGCAATATTTTTATACTCCTCCCTAGTCATCTGTCCAAGTTTCCATTGTCTTAAGATTCCGTCCTATTGTATTCCCAGATACAGAGTATAATTTGGCTTCATATTCATTACAGCACCATCTTCATTAAGCAACCAATTTTTTTCAGTCCCAGAAGTGATTGCTAAGGATAGATTTCAATGTAACAGCCACTCGGCATAAACATATTCTGATTTTAAATTGCATGTGGTTTTTGGAGAATGTGTTTCCTGTTGGTCTGAAACATTGGATCTGCTAATTGGATTGTCACTCTTAATGTGGGGTGTTTACCCCAAACACACAGGTTGCATCGTTATTTCCAATTAGTTAAATATAACTTACTTTTAGTTTATTTATCAGTAAAATCTACTTTATTAAATTTAATGCATCTGAAAGAGACCCTGTGAAGGTAATAGATATTTTAAACACACAACCAAGTAACACCAAATATGTGTTTCCCTTGTATCATAATGAATAAAAATTGGGCTTGGATGACTATAACAGATCTTCTTTAGCAGAGGTCATATTCCAGATTTCAGTGAGATAGAGACATCTTGTGGAAGGCTGTAAAACTGCACTGGCCTGAATTGTCTGATTTCTTATTTCATTTTTGGCTTTGGGCAAGCTTTGATACATAAGGACTACAGTTTTCTAATGTAAGCAAGTTTATCCAGGCCATTAGGCCAAAAATTAGACCTGTCAGCTGTTTGATTTATGCCACATGTGTATGTTGCAACATCCCTCTGATCTTCCTGTCTGTTTTGTTCTTTTGTCCTGGGTAACAGGATTTCTGAAATGTATTAGTTTTTTCGCAGCACACTGCAGCATAGGATTCATGTTTATATCAGTTCCCTATTTTCTCACAGGAATAGAACTGGAGAGAGGCTGAAAAGAATGTACACATAAAAATCCATGTACTTGTACAAAAACACAACCCTGGGGTTTGTTGCAAGGTGATGTAACAGAGAAGTATATACTTTTATAAGAAAACAACCCCTAATTTGTATAATTTAGAGATTTTTTTAGGAAAAGTTGAAGTATGCATGTGACATTTAAAGGTAGGTTAAATAACTTGCCAGTTAAACTTAGATGTCCACTTCTTCACAGAATTAAAAAACTGATGGTGTATTTGCAAGGCAGCCATAATTTAGGAAGTAGAAATATATCAGTAACTAGTTATATTGGGATATTAAAGTCCTCTCCACACAGTCACCCCAAGAATACCTATCTGAAGAATCAGAGGGGTAGCCGTGTTAGTGTGGATCTGTAAAAAGCAACAGAGAGTCCTGTGGCACCTTTAAGACTAACAGATGTATTGGAGCATAAGCTTTCGTGGGTGAATACCCACTTCATCAGACACATGTGTTAGTCTTCAAGGTGCCACAGGACTCTCTGTTGTTTTTTATCTGAAGAATGGTCATTGTGCAACATTCTTTGCAAAAGTACTACCTCTAGAGATGGTTGCTCTGGTATCAGTGTTGTACCACTAACAATTCAGCATTTCAAAGTCCTGTATAGAGTGGCTCAGAAGTGGCATTTGGGGGCATGGTATTTGACTGCATTTCTGCCATTAGGCAAGAGCTTAGTCCTTGATCCTGCAAACAAATGGATCAGTGCAGACCCTTGCATACAATGAACTCCATTCAGGTAAAAGAATCTGCAACAATTGCATCTGTACTGCAAGAGGGGGGCTAGAGTTTTCAACATTTCTTACCTATATTCAGAGGGCTGATGCAGGATTTGAAACATCTCTGACCAGGACACAATTTCAAAACAGACTGATTCCCCAGACAGTACTCAACTTTCCTTCCAAATACACATGCAAATAGTGAGTTTTCCATCTATCTTTTAAAACGGAGATAGCCAAACATTAACATGTAATTCCTTTACACTTATCATTTAAAATGGAAATGGCATATAGATTCTTTGAAAACAGTTCAGTGCAATTAGGATGTTGGCACCTAAAAGAATGCTGCCATCATCTGCTGCAATACAGAAACTGCAGCAGAATATAGTGAAGTAGTTCAATCAATCAGTATTTTTAGATCTTTTTTTATTTTTAACTGATGATGGTGGTGCTGAGCATTTACAGTCAAAAACATCTGTCTCTCTCCCCCCGCCCTCCACAAGCCATTTAAGAATTAGGACTGAGGTTTCATGTAACGGATCATAACCCAGCTGTAAATATGCCTGTATTATTTCAAGTACCGGCTTTAAGTCTGAAAAGGCTCTATAGGGTTACTGAAAAATCTAATTTCAGTTTATTTCATAAATCCTTGTTACCTGTACAAGGCATTCCATAATATTTGATGCAGGGAAGCACAGTATTCATATTTGGATATCTTATATTATTCAGACTTGTGATTGTAATGTATAGTTCCTGATTACACAAAATGCCTTCTTACAGTGATGAGATAGTAATTGATACGTCTGGACTTGTTCTTTAGAATACTGAAATAAGTGAGATAACTGTAGAATACTGAGATTTCAGGATTCTCAGGAGCACATCTTTAATTGTCCATCTGTTTCCTTGTTTGCAGCATTAGACTTCTAAATAAATGGGGCTAATGTCTACACAATTTACATACCATGCAGTCCCACAGAAGTCAGTGTGTGGGTTATAAGTTAACGCCAGAATTTTAAAATTACCTTAATATGTGCAGGATAGTTTCTAAATGGCACTAGGGTCTCTTTTTCACCCTATAGCCTGTGTGTGGTCCATTATCTTCACCTTTCTGCAGAGCACATTCCCTATCCACCATTTAAGTTCCACTCTCAGAGTAGGGGCTAAGTAGGACTTAAGTGTTAGACAGACTTTGCTTTAATGACTACTTCTTAGAAGCTCCTGAGGGTTATTTGCTTTCCAAAACATCCATATTTACGGCTGTGTGGGCCAGATCCATGGCTCTGGTTAAGTCTCCTTACCGTTACGGTGCAAGGACCAAGCTGGACTTGAAATCAGCTTTAGTCAGGCAACTGGGGGTTTCCTCGAGGTAGGAAAATCCTTGGATGGCACAGCCAGTTATATGTCACCCACTATCCCATCTCTCTTGGCATAGGGGACATTACAGGGCAGAGGGGGGTCATGTCACAGGCAGGACAGAGCAGTCCTTGGCTGCATAATGGTCCAAGGTAACTTAGCTGTATGCAGTGTTGTTGTAGCTGTGTCAGCCCTAGGATATTAGAGACAAGGTGAGTGAGGTAATATCTTTTATTGTACCAACTTCTGTCTTTCTCACCAACAGAAGTTGGTCCAATAAAAGATATTGCATCTCCCACCTTGTCACTCAAGGTAACTTGTAGTAGCCAGTTTATCCCATGAAGAGCCTCAGAGATGGAAAAAGCAGAAAGATACCTTAAAGCCACTTTTGCCTCCCCTCTTCTCTATTAGCTGCATTGAACGTAGGCTAGGTGCAGCTGAGGATCGCTCTCTCTACAGGTAGGGTATCCTCAATGTAGGTGTGGTTGAACATGAACTCCCCCAAGAAATTTAGGGAGTTGAAGATGACGAGAGGTTCATTTTTCTTAGCTATGAAACAAATTTTCCATTTGACCTATGACCTTGATGTCACAATATTGTGGAAATTCTTAACACACTTGTTCCCACTCACACAATGAAGCCAAGCAGTTTTCACACACATCCATCATATGCCCAATGAGCAAAAAAATTAATCACTATAATCCAACTGAATACTAAAATGAAGGCTGATTTAAATTTACTGTGCAAAACACAATGAAAGGCTATTCAGAATAATAGCCTTTCCACCCTCAGAAGATTGCTCCCTTGTTGACAGTGAATATGTTCATAACAGTTTTGAAGACAGGCAAGAGCTATTTAAGCACGAGCTAGTTAACTTTGTGTATACAGTTTGACAGATGCTTATGGTCATGATCACTATCACTGCTAGTAGTCTCTTGCAAACTCTTGATCCACCAGTTGTAAATTCTTTAGACATGACTAGGTGTTAAATCGAGCAGTTCAATTCTGAGAGTTGTAAAATACATGGAAAGACCGTGAAAGTAATGGGTACAGCCTAAGCTGTGATTGTTCTGAGTCTACTGGTTTAAGATCAGACTTATTTTATCACTACAGAGCTCAGCAACGTGGTGCAATTAACAGACTGATGACATTTGTACTCAGTAACTTATGAGTCTGATTCTGATCTTATTTATACTGGTTCTACACCACTCTAACTCTACTGATTTCAATGGAGTTGCTCCAGGTTCACGTCGGTGTATGTGAATTTTTCAAGGCTTAATTCTATAACCTCTGTACCTCTGATATTATTCACTGATAATGAAATAACAAACATTCAGCTTTACAATCATAGTGTTTAGAGAGGAAAAAAAAGAGAATTACCTCTCAGAACTCCTCATACTTCTTTGCAGTAACCTTGACTCATACTTCTTTTCATATCAAAACAAGGACATTTGGAGCCAGGCAAATGGTAGTTAATGTGTACAGAAAAATTATCTAAGTTTTCTAAGAATAGAAATTAGGACTGACTATATAAATAAATTATGCCTTCTTGTAATGCCAAATGTCAGTATTGTATACTGAATAGAAAAAACAATCATTTCTCTGCACTGATATAAGTTTGATATTCATCACCACGGGATTTATAGATTGAAATAAAATATATCCATTATGTAGTCAAAAGTGCATGCTGACTAGCTGAACAAAGTCTTGAGAACAAGAAAAGGAGGATAAAAGCTACACAAATGATTTGTGAGTGTCTATATATGAAAGGGAAAAGATTTTGTTAAAAAATCAATTGAACAAATTAGACCGAACTGTGAATACATTTGTAAGATCTTTTGTGAAATTCAGGTTAAAGGAAACTGGAAATTTTTGCCTGGCGCTAGCGCATACAACATCTCCTTTTTGAATCTGGTTCATGTATTACTATATTAAACACACAAACTTCATAACATGCTGAAATTGTCTCTTAATATAGCAATAATCGTTACTGTTATCATTCATAACATCTATGGAAAATAATTAAACATTACTGTTCTTTTGTTATAAAGTTCTCTATTGCCATTAAAAAGAAATTTGAGGGTCTGATGTAATTTAGTAAATTACAATGTAGTTAACATTTTTCTGCAATGATGTAGACAGTAGTTAAGCATACTTACAGAGCATTGTACTAAATTACTTATTCCATGCAGTATTTGGAGAAACTCATCAAAGCCAGCTGCTAGCAGCTTTGTTCCAATTTCATTATTGCTTTGCAGGCTGATGTTCCTCAGGGAGTGATACGGGTGCAAGCGCCTCATCTTTCGAAAGTTTCCATGGCAATACAGCTGACGGAAGAACTAAAAGCCAGTGATATAGTAGCCAGGTTTCTCAGCCAGAAGAGGTACAAATCCCTTTTTGTTTTACTAAGCTTTCAGAATAAGTGGCTTTTAGTATTTCATATTACGAAAAAAGTTTTAAAATAGTTTGACAAAAGAGCAGATATGGTTAACAATTAAAGTGAGTTCAGTGACCACTTGAGCTGAATTTAGCCTGTTCAAATAAACGTTTGATGAACTAATGATTTGGATTGTTCCAAGAAGCACTTCTAACGCTCCTTGCAGCCTAAATCCTTACATATTGAGGCCTTCAGGAATATGCCAAAGTGCAGTATGTTGGTAGAGAATTAATTGCTGTTTTGTCAGCTGGGTTAGGAATGGCATCCATGGAACAAGTAAGTTTTTATATCTTCCTGTGGAGAATATAGCAGGGAACTCTAAGAAAAGAAGTCTAAGAGAAAAAGAAATGAGGAAAAGAGAAGATAAACCTTTCAGGAAAAAAAACATTAATTCATATCTAAATAGATGTACATCTATGAGAGAGAGATACACACATGTAAATCAGTCTCTATATTTGGGCCTAATCCAAATTCCACTGACGTCATTGGAAACATAGGTGGACTTTAACATCATTAACTTAGGTGGACTTTGGATCCTACCGTGTTTGTGTGTGTGAGAGTGTGAGGGAGGTCATGCAAAATAACTTTTCAGTTTCTACATCATTTATATAGTTATTAATGGTGATGTAGTAGCACTCCATTCTTCTCAAGATTAAGAATTTATTCTTATCCAAATTATTTTTTTTAAAGGGGCTTATGATTTTGGCAAAAAATTCCTTTCAGCTGCAAGTTGGCACATCTCATCGCAATCAGATGAGGATTTTATTGGTTTCACCACCAGTTTTGGAAAGAATTATGGTTTGCCCCCCTTTTAGTTGCAGAAAAATAAAAAGGAAAATAAGAGCATGATTATGCCTTCCCCTACACATTTGTGCTGCTATATCAGAGATATGAAATGTATGATGGGAGAACTCATTTTTTGCAGCAATAGTAAAAAAAAAAAAAAAAAAAAAAAAATTCCGAGCAGAGCCAAAGATCACAAAGTCAGGCTGCCACCAACTATCAATAAAAAGATTAATCTTTTCTAAAAGTCTCAATTCCTTCAAGTCTGATTTCTTTTTCTTCTTTATAATTTACTATGCAGGATTACTCTTGTTTGCATTATCATACTGGTGTGATAGTCTTTTTCCTTTTTGTATGTGCAGAGATGGGTAAAATAGAAATGGGGAGATAATTTCGATGCATTGTCAGTTTCCTTAACTACCATCGCATTTCCCAGGCACATTTAAGTGGTTTGATTGCACGCTATTTGGTGGGATAGCTAATCATTTTGTTTTGTTCCTAACAGTGGAGTTGTCCAAGCTCTCAAGAAAGAAGAGGTATTTTTATATGAAATTGGAGGAAATATTGGTAAGGATGATTTCTCAACAGATTCACTTGCTGAAATGAGATTGCTTGGGCCTAACTTTGCCCTCATTTACATCCACATGACCCCTATTGACTTCGCTGTGGGTGCATGTAGGTGTGAATGAGGCAAAAGTTTGGCTCATAAAGTTTAGAATTAATTATGGGCTTGATTCATTCATTCCATGGGTTCACCAGTAGCTTCCCGGACCCCAGTAAGCTGCATGTTCATGCAGAGCCACCTGGCACAGCTTAAAAGGTGGGCAGTGCTGGAAGGAAAGGGAGTAGGGGCCAGAATATTCACATCCAGAGGGTTTGCTGATCCAACACTGGCACCCTCTGCTGGCTTTGGTTCTATGGAACCCTGTTTAGGCTCCCACATGCAAAAATGTCTGGGGAAAGAGCTTTTGTGCCTCAAGGTTGCATGGTCAAGGGTGCACATCGTATCACAGTCCTCCTTCGCAGATGAATCAAGCCCAAAGTGGATCGTAAGAGGTAGGTCAAAAGCATGTAATAATCTGTATCATGGATATCTGCTAAGTCGGCATTCCTATTAGTATTTATTTGTGATTATTTGCATTTCTAAAGTGTCCATCATTCATTATATGAATGTTTTTACCCACAAGTTTATATACAAGGCATGCTCCAACCAGAAACTCTCTGTTCGTTCTTCCTTTTTCATAACTTCCTACTTGAAGGGCCCGACTCTCACTTCCCCCCCCCCACATGCCACATATACACCTCTACCCCAGTATAACGCGACCCAATATAACACGAATTCGGATATAACGTGGTAATAGGGTGACCAGACAGCAAATGTGAAAAATCGGGATGGGGGTGGGGGGTAATAGGAGCCTATATAAAAAAAAGACCCCAAAATTGGGACTGTCTCTATAAAATCGGGACATCTGGTCACCCTACGTGGTAAAGCAGTGCTCCGGGGGGACGGGGCTGCGCACTCCGGTGGATCAAAGCAAGTTTGATATAACGCGGTTTCACCTATAACACAGTAAGATTTTTTTGGCTCCCAAGGACAGCGTTATATCGGGGTAGAGGTGTATTAGCATTACAGACACGAAGAAGTGAAGTCTGTAACTCACCCTAACGATGACCTCTGTCCGAGCCACAGCAGAAGCAGATTCCATCATTTTATGCCATCTAAAAAGAACATTCTGTCCCAGCCCCTACAAGTTGTACCCTGGGCAGAAGAGTCCCTACTGTTGGCAGCTTCCATGCCAGTGTGAGGTGAGAGTTGTGGTCACTGAAGTAATGTGCTCCTCATCATTCAGGGCTTTGTAGATGAGGGCCAGAACCTGGAATTGGACCCAGAGCAGCACAGGCAACCAGGGCAAAGTTGGTCTGTCCTGTTCAGCAGTTAGGCTGCTAAATATCATACAAACTGTAATAACTGGGCAGCCTTCCTGGTATTTACCAGGTGTACCTTATAAGGGTAGTCCAGTCTGAAGGTGATGAAAGCATGGTTCTCTTCTGGCAGGACAGCTTACTACCAATTCCTGCCCAGTCATAGAGAAGAAAAGGTGGTTTTGAACATTGTTGCTATCTGGGTCCAAAAGCTTTGAGAAGAGTCCAAAAGCTTTGAGTGTGGAGAAGAGATGAGATCATGGTCACAGACTTTCGCATTTCTCTGAAGTGCTGTCTCCTGCCAACTGGCATCACTTCTGTTTTGCCTGGGATGAGCCTGAACCAGCTGCTTTTTAATCCATGTCCCTAGTTTATTCCGATAAGGCATCAGGGAGACCTTAGTGAGAAGGAAGCACAGAGCTGGTGTCATCAGCATGTAGGTGGCACCGTAGCCCATAGCATTTTATAATCTCCCCATAAAGAGAGAGACGTTGTCATAGCTTCTCCTGATGAGTTATTTTTAAAAAGGAGAAATATTTAAGCGCACTGAACAATAAAACTGTCTTTATCTTCATGCTTACTGTTTGAGCTTCCCTTACAACCTCCACTCCTGTGTTCCACATCAAACACAGGGGAAGTCACTGTCAATGGGAAATTTATTAGAGCATAAGCTTTCGTGGACTACAGCCCACTTCTGTAGTCCACGAAAGCTTATGCTCTAATAAATTTGTTAGTCTCTAAGGTGCCACAAGTACTCCTGTTCTTCTTTTTGCGGATACAGACTAACACGGCTGCTACTCTGAAACCTGTCAATGGGAAAGATTCCCTGGCCTTCCTGTGATGCAAGTTTCCCAGCTCTGAATAACAGGCTATTATAACAAGAGAGTGGCTTAGTATAATTAATGCCAGAACACCATTTTGAATGCAGTGCTAGAATTTTTCTTTAATGAACGAAAAAGTGTGTCTTTCTAAAGTCTACACTGAGAATCACTCCCTAACCACAAATTTTTAACAGGCTGAGCAAATTAAAAAATCATTCATGAACTAGACAACATGAATTAGATTTACTTTGTTTTTTCTAATAACTATGGCCTGTTAAGTTTACCAAAATTTATATCTTTAAGCAAAAACTTAATACTTTTGTACTCTCTGCAGATGCTAACCTATTTTTTCTTTTCCGTGTCACTGCTTTAAAAATAGTTTAAACATTTATATCAAAACCAAAAATCATTACAATATCAGCTTTTATTATAGGCACATATTACAATATGTTATAGAGATGCTTCAGTTTTTCTAATACAGCATTTTAAGTGCAACTAGTCACAAAGGTTTTTATTCTGTGCCTAATGCCTGATTAAAAAAAATAGTATTCATTTATATCAAATGACTGCACAGGTTCTCCATGTCTGTCTGCACAGATTCTCTGTATCTGTCAAGTAAGACTGTCTTCTCAGTTCCTTAAGGCTGTTTTTAGGAGAGGAGCATTTGTTTACTTTACAGCAATATTAATATTATAGAAAAAGAGCTTGTAATTGACTTCAGTGGAAATGAGACCTATATGGAACTACATGTCAGGTATATTGTGATAGTATATAATATATATATATAAATAACACTGGGTTGCTTTGCACGTATGTGTGTAATGATAGTATATAATCTGAGTACACATATTTTGTAATACTGGGAAGAGCTGTGGGAGTAGGGCTGTGTGTGTATGAGAGAGAAATTTTTACTGCTCATTTATATCTGGTTGCTTATTTTGTAATGAAGAAAGCGGTTTATTGAGTAGTCTCTCTACTTGAAATGTAGTTACTCCATGTGCCTGTTAAAGTGAAGATGTGGCAAGCTGGAGATTTTCTGCAAGCTTGTTATGGCATATAGTGGAATGCTGGAAGCCTCCTGAGTAATCCTCCCCTTTACTAATAAACCTTTGTGATAATTGCATTTTATCACTCCCTGTGTTTTCTACTTCTAATTACTGTAGCAGTTACTAGGGGGTTGGTGAAGAGAAGCTTCCTGACTTTAAGCTATTGGGCAGGCAGACAGGCTGACTCTCTTTTCATTTATTGTGTCCTGGCTCTTCTTCTCTTGGCTGTCATTTTCTTCATGACATAGCAAACTCATGCAGAGATTGCACAAAAGAGGAAAGAACCAACAGCTCACTATAAAATGCAGCAACATGACCAATATATTTAATTATTGATTGTTGCTGCTGAGTCTTTCCTCCTTCATGTATATTCTATGCAGGGCTGGTAGCATCAGCAGGTTGCCTGACACTACCCATTAGAAGACCCTGTTTTCAGTTGCTTATAACTTTGCAAAAATTTAAAAGTTCGGGCTGAAAAGTTCCATGCTGTGTGTCTGCCTCAGGCTGATTTTTTTGGGAGGGGGTGGGGGGGAGGAGGCAGAGAGAGGGAGGAGAAATTTCATCCTAAATGGATAGGCTATTTCTGATAACAAGGTTAGAGAAAACTGCCCACGTTAACCTTTTCTGTGAGAAGCTCTTGTGCCTTCATGTTTGAAGCGGGGATTTGAAGTTTGGCAAGAGGGCAGCCTTTGTGTTAGGTACGCAGTCATGAAATTAACGACTGTATCTAATGCGTGTGCACAGGGGGGCTGAATTAAAGTTGCTCATGCAACCTTAATTCTGGCATTTCCTAACTTTTGAATGCTTGACTTTGCAACCTTAATAATAATATTTCAGCATAGTTTGCATATGTAATACGTGTATATATATCAGGTAATTCCTTGAAGAACTTGGGAACATAGAAGACTGCAACCCAAACAAAGCGATATATTCATGGTTCTACCTTTACTAATATTGACTTGCTGCCTTTCTAATCATTGCAATACTCTTAGTTCATTTATGCTTAAATTATTATTTTGGTAACAGCTACTAGACACTAGACTAGGATAAAATATCAGCAGAAGTTAAACTGCTTTTCTTTCCATGATTTGACCTATCACAACACAGCTGTGCACATTGGATACAAAGGAGCTGTTAACAACAAGATCAAGTAAGAGCTGGGAGTGGTAAGGTGCACAGCTTTCTTGGTCAGAGGCCCCACCTCTTGAACTCCCCTCCAAAGGAATTGAAAATGACCATAAATATAACAACCTTCAGATAGAACAACCTTCAAACCTTTACATCCTCAGCTAGTGTAAATCAGCATAGATCCACTTAAGTCAATGGAATACCTCAGTTTACATTATCTGAAGGAGCTAACCTAATTATGGACAAGATAATTAAAGAATCCCACTAAGTACAGCCCCCTCGAGTCAGGAGAGAAAAATAAGAGAGTAATTCTTGATATCACTTTTCGTCCGCTTTGTTAGATATCATGGTGATGGGCTCAGTATAAAAACCTAAATAGATTGGAATAGTTCTATGAATGTTGAAAGTAAATTCCCTTTTTTAGGTGTACTAAATCTAATCACACATCTTTTTTTATCAGGAGAACGCTGCCTTGATGATGATACCTACATGAAGGACCTGTACCAACTCAACCCAAATGCTGAGTGGGTTATAAAGTGCAAGCATAGTTAAACTCATAACAAATTACAAAAGAAAATTTGTGGACTGGACTTCGTAATACTGTGTATTCTAAAAGGACAGGATGTTGTTTTATCATTCAAATGCATTGTACTATTAAAGGAATATTGTCAAGCTTATTAAAACACTTACAAGTGGTTTCCACTAACTTGGCAACATTTACCACAGTCACCATGCAGCAATATCTGAGATTCTAGCTTTCCCCGCCACATATATTTAGACTCAGGAGTGATTTCATGGTATCTGAAGTTAAATGTTGACTTTTCAGTGACAACCATCGTACCTTGATAATGGTCCCATCTGGCAGGTCTTATGTTCATATCTATAATCTTTTTGCACTAGAGAGATCTGTATTGTCTTTCTTTATATGTGTATTTTTTATAGCGCCTAGCACGGTGGGGAACCCAATCCTGACTGGGGCTTCTGAGTGCTACAGTAATGTAAATATTAAATAAAAAGTATGATTACAGAGACATAAAGTTTCCTGTCACTGTGAGATTCAAAGGAGACAAACTGTAATGTAATATATCCTGTCTCTGTCTTAATAAGTGTGCCCCAATTTTTTTCTCCTGGGGTACATTTTGATGAAAATTGGCTGATAGCAACTTTTTTTTGTGAAAACTTCTATTTCTGCCCAGCATTCCTGCTAGACAAACTAAGTTGCACACCCTTTTATATTATGGGTCTGGTGATTTGATTGTATTCTTGATGGTAAAGAATTTTTAAATGGGATCACATGTCAAGGTCCATTTGAAAGCCTACAACCCTTAGTAGTGTTCTTTCTAATATTGGAATGTTCGTATCCAATGTAGAGGCACTGAGTTGTTTTATGGTGCCATACAGGGACATTGTGAACCCTACTTTGGATTTTCTTAGACCATCTGACAGATTTCAAAACATTTTGTGAACTGCCAAAAACTGCCAATTACTTATGAATTGCAGAACACAAACATTCAGGATAAATAAAACAACTGTGGTGAGTAACTGTGGTCTGAAATTCACATTTAGCAAACTATCAAAACCCCCACACAGCATGACTTCATTGCAGAGTTAACCGAGGCTCTTACTTGGTGTTGCCGCTAAACTGGCTCCTGACCACACACAAAAACCTCTTACCTAACTAAAGTGGTGCTTTATACCTGGGCTAGCTGGCCCATCCTGGGGTATAGGCTAAAGCCCAAGTTCTGCTTTCGCTTGGGCTGGTAACCTGCCCACTTTGCAATGAGGATGAAGGCTAAACCACTAGAGAGCTGATAGTCTATCAGTGCTTTCCCACAATTCCCCCCATGTCCCCAGAAGGACAAACTAGTCCCAAAAGTCACTGGGTGAAGAAACATGGGATATGCCCTTAGTGCCACACACACACATGAGTGCAGCACCAATGGAGTCCCAGTAACTCGAGCGTGGCTACTCTCCTGAGCTAGATCAATGCCGGTGCCACTTGGTTGATCTAACTCTGCAGCAAAAACATACCCTTTGAACCAAATTTTCCCCTTGGACACACTTACATTGATCTCATTGAATCAAAGGGAGTCTTGCATACATGTCCAAGGGAAGAATCAGGCCTTTTGGACCGGATTCAAACCCAATGACATCAAAGGGAATCTTTTCAACGAGCTTTGGATCAGGCTCTCACACTGTATTATTCACAAGTGAACTTAAAATTACACTGTTAGAACTGTCTGTCGCATCAGCAACATAGATCTGCAATAGAATATAACTGTAAAGGTTATATAATGTGTTCTTTATAGAAAGAGTTTTGTGCACATCTGCTTGTTAGTTATTCCATTTAGGTAAGACACACAACAAATCAACAATTTGTGTTTTTGGTATTTTTCTGTTTTTGTTTTTAATCAAAACAGCAGAGAATATTGCAATGAGGCAGGAAGAATTGTTCCCAGGGATTCTATAACAGAAGTAGTCTTGTGGATAGAACAAAGACTATACTGTAAATACAAGGAAGGAAGGAAGGAAGAAACAAAAAAAAATGCTTGAGCAAATATTTATGAGTCTAGAATGTAATGAATCTAAGGCAATTTAGATGTGTAATACAACAAACTGTGTGTGTTCATAATACTTTATCTGTAGTTCTTTAAAAACAGATTACATGTTACTGGAACTCTAGATGTTATTTTAATCAGGAACAAAGTGCTGATGAGAAGAACAGCTGTAAAATTTCACCCTGGTGGCTAGATAATTTAAATAACTTTGTTGCTGGTTTAGTGCCATTACCTTTTTTTTTTATTTAAAAAGAATTTTTATAATTCAATGTTTTTTTCTTAATTCTCTTATTTTAATTATTATGCCTACGAAATGTACACAAAAGCAATGCTGACTAGTTGTTGAACGAACTTTTTGTTTTGACTGCCTCACTTCATAATCCGTACGGGTAGTCTATAGCTTTATATATAAAAGAGATGTTTCAGATGAAAACTGGTTTACTTGGTATTTTTTCTTCTTATGAACACACTTAATGTTTTATTATATTCCGTATTTCCTTATGTGTTACTTTTATGTGCCCTGTAATAGTCCACACAGCCTTGGAGGTTTGAATGCCCAATTGGACAACAACCAGGGACCTCAGTTTAAACAGAAGATTATTTATTTATCAGGGTGCTCCATCTTAGTACTACATTGCAGTCTCAGTGTGGGTTTTGACCCACCAAACTACAATATATACTTACAGTGTGTATATATATAATGAAGCAGGCACCTTCAGCATTTCCTCTAAATACTATTCAAAACTTAACGGTAAAATACAGCCAGTGCATAAGTGAAGACCAAAGAGCATGGGAGTGCGCTCATAAAATCCCTTTGTAATGAAAAGACAGTATCGGCGAGATTGGTCAGCCAAAGTAATTTGGCAGTTGCCCTTCACTTGTCTGAATCTGGCGATGTACTGCAGTGCATCATCCAGATGATAGGTTACTTCATCTAACCCTGGCATAAAATAGGTGATATGAATGAGACTGAAAATCATGCAACCGTCTTCCAGAAAGCACCACAGTGGGGGAGCGAGAGAACTGATCTACTTTTAGAAGATTTACCACACCAGAAGATATGAAGTTCATACTTGGCAATTGTAGCATTTATTTGCTGTAAACTCAACGGGTTGGAAAGAGGGAGAGGATGTTTGTTTTATGTTAGAGAGGGGTCCAAACTGAAACTCCAAATCCAAACAGCTCCACATTGTGTGGAGTTTTGAAATATGGTTCTGAATTTTGCAGGTTGAGCTCTTTTCTGCTTTAAATCCATTGACGATGGAGAAATCTCATTTAGCCTCTTCAACCAAAGCTCATTCTGGTGCTTCCTAATCTAACCACACTCCAACAGTTTTTGAACAACGGTAAGAGATCTGGATATACTTTCTTTAACATTCACACCATTAGTGCAGAGCTAGTTGAATTGGTGTCAGGAGTAGGTTATAGACTAAAGCCTGGTGGAATTCATCAGGGCCTCATACTTCAAGGGTCCTCTTTGTATTCCAGCAGCCTGTTCAAACACTTCTGAATTGTTTTATCGAGCTACTTACCCCCTTCCCACAGATACACCACAACCTTTATGTTAAAAGTGTGTCTCAAAGAATGAGATATCTCTTTAAAACTCTCCAGAAACCTCAGGCCAGCTCAGCATATTAAAATTGCAGGTTTCAGCAGGAGAAAGGCTGGGGTCAGCTGCTGCTGAGAGAGAAGAGAAGTAGCCTGAGGGTGCGAGGGAGCTGTTGCTCTGCTGTGCGGGGGTGGGGGGACAGCTTCTTGCTGCCAAGCAGATCTCAGACATTAGCTACACCACCAGTTAGCCAGGATGAGTTTTTAAAACCCGTGTGTGTCCCAGCTAAACCAGGACTGCTAGCCCCTGTGGCTGTAGCCATCTCGCTATGGATCAATGTTTGCCTACCCAGCCAAATGACTAAATAACCACAAACAGGAGAAAGCCAGGGGCCACATTTCTCCAACCTCCTTCATACCCCCCACCCCCAGCCCACCTCAAACATCAGCCAGGACAGTCCAGCTCTCCTGCCCCATCCTCTAAACACACATATGCACACACCAGCAAGGGGAGACCTCTGCCAGGCAGGGGAGAGCCACCACCTCAAAACTCCATGTCCCACTGATCTGCACCCCAGGGACAGAGGCTTCAGGATGACCCACCTACCACAACGATAGCTGATGTGCGGAACAGATGGCAGGTAGGGCAACCATGTAGATAAGTTTCCATGAAGATGCTGAGAAACGTGGGTGGTGGGAGGGTGTGTGTGCAGGTGGAAGGGTAAATGACATAGCATGTGTGGAAAGCATGATATATTTTGGGAAGTTGGGAGAGGAGTGATAGAAACACCATGCAACTGGTATAAGTATTTTATCCAGTGAATATCAAGTGTATTGGCTTCTGAGCTGGAAAATTTTAGGAAGTCGCTTGTTAAAATTTTGGCAGCATATAAATGGTTTTAAGATGACCATCTGATAAAGGAACAAAGCTGCTCACAGAATACACCTTCAGCCTATCAAAAGATAAAATGCAGTAGAAAACTAACCAGATAAAATAAAAGATGTGCTAAATGAATATGTTTCCTTTGTGCCAAGCCTAAATATATGTAAGCACCAGACCTCTATTATACCTCAATTTTTGGAATGAAACAATCATTTAAAAGAATGAAGTTTGTATGCTTTTAATCTCCAGGAATATGTATAGTAAATATTTATACAGCATAGTACTTAAATGATGCAAAGCACTGGGCAAACTTGTAATCCTAAAACCCCTCTAAAGCAGCTAAATTGGTATCATTCCCATTTTACAGCTGGGAAACTGTGTTTCAGTGACTTGCCCTAAGGCCAAAAGGGGAATTGCCATAGAAAGCAATTCAATAGGGCTCTCCAGCAATTGCTGTAAAAAAATCCAGTAGAATTTAATACGCTACTGCCAACCCCAAAAGTTCAAAACTCATGAGTCAGACACCCTCCTCCCCGCAAAATAATGAGATTTTGTTAAAGACTGTAGTGTGATTTTTGTGTGTGCCCTGTCTTCATTTTTGAACTCCTGTCCATCTGGCTGTGTGAGAGAGAGAGACAATTAGTGTTGCCAGCTCTCCCAAATTTATTGATTAAGGGGATTCCAGCCCGCACTGCAGGAGCTCTTGCTGGCTACTTGATCATGTGGAGCTTCCAGCTGCTCACCAAACCCCAGAATTCTCATTAAGTCTGTGTCCGTCCAACTCCATATCTGCCTGTTCCCCATCCCAGCTTTTAATTATGAACCTCACAGCCCCTCTCCCAACTCAGTTCTGTCCTTCCTAGCCCCACCTCTGCTACCTGTGCAGCTCCTGAGGTCTTTTCATTGCCAGCATCTGAGGCTAGGGGGGATGGGCAGCTGCTGAAGCAGTCACTTCTCCCCCTTCCCAGGCTTGGGGCAGGCTGCAGCTCCAAATACTCTTCACACACCCTCCTGCTTCCCAGATCTGGTTGTGGGGATGGGGAGAGATGCTAACCCTTTGTTAACATGAGAGCTGCCCTGAACTCTTTCTTCTCCCTCCTGTGAGGGTGGTGGCGGCTTCTCTCTCTGCCTCTTCTACCCCCAAAAATCTTCTCAGCTCCTGGAGGGGAAGGGGGGGAGAGGTGAGGAGAGCTGTGCCTGCCTCCAGCTACAGCCCTGATTAGGGAAGGAAGCCAATCAGAGGGAATTTTCCCCCAGTCCAGACTGAAATTTAGAAAAGATGCATAGATTCCAGGGGCATTGGGGTTATCTAGGGTGAGCTCTTGTACCACACAGGCCAGAGAACTTCCCCAGAATAATTACTACAACATATCTCTTAGACAAACATTCACTCTTATTTGAAAATGGTCAGTGATGGAGAATCTACCAAGACCCTTGGTAAATTGTGCTACTGGTTAATTACTCTCGCTGTCAAAAATGTACGCCTTATTTCCAATCTGAAGTTGTCTAGCTTCAACTTCTGGCCCTTGTATCAAGTTATACCTTTCTCTGCTAGATTGAAGAGCTCATTATTAAATATTTTTTAACCATTTACGTATTTGCAGACTGTAATTGTTGCCCCTTAATCTTCTCTTTGTTAAGCTAAATAGATTGAGCTCCTTTAGACTATGTCTATAAGGCTTTAATTCAGGATTGGGCAAACTTTTTGGCCTGAGGGCCACCTCTCGGTATGGAAATTGTATGGTAGGCCATGAATGCTCACAAAATTGGAGCTTGGAGGGCAGGAGAGCTCCAGCTGGGGGTGCAGGCTCTGGAGTGGGGCTGGGGATGAGGGGTTGGGGCTGCCGGAGGGTGCTGGGTCTGAGGGGTTCAGAGGGCAGGAGGGGGAATCAGAATGGGGCAGAGGGTTGGGTCACAGGAGAGGCTTGGGGGGCAGGCTCCAGGAGGTGGTTACCTCAAACAGCTCCCAGAAACAACAGCATGTCCCCACTCCGACTCCTACACGGAGCTGTGGCCAGGCAGCTCTGCGCGCTGCCCTGTCCACATGTGCCGCCCCTGCAGCTCCCATTGGCTGTGGTTCCTGGCCAATGGGAGCTGCGGGGGACAGGCAGCGCTTGGGGCAGGGGCAGCATGCGGAGCCCTCTGGCTGCCCCTACGCATATGAGCCAGAGAGGGGACATACACCTGCTTCCGGGTGCTGTGTGGAGTGGGACAAGACCCCTGCTGGAGCGCCAGAGCGGGGCAAGCCCTGGACCCCACTGCTTGGTGGGAGCTCAAGGGCCGGATTAAAATATCTGGAGGGCCGGTTGTGGTCACCGGGCCGTAGTTTGCCCACCACCACTTTAATCACTTTTGTGGCTCTTCTCTGAATCCTCTTAATTTATCAACATCCTTCTTGAATTGTGGGTGCCAGCAGCTGTTGCACAAGTGCCAAATAGAGAGGTAAAATAACTTCTCTACTCCTGCTTGAGATTCCCCTGTCTATGCATCCAAGGATCACATTAGCCCTTTTGACCCCAACATCACACTGGGAGCTCATGTTCTGCTGATTATCTACCACAACCCCATAAGCTTTTGCAGCGTCACTGCTTTCCAGTGATAGTGTCACTGATAGTGATATGGTCAAGATTCTTTGTTTCTAGCTGTATAGATTTACATTTAGCTATATTGAAACATATATTGTTTGCTTGAGCCCAATTTACCAAGTGATCCCGATCTGTCTGAATCAGTGACCTGTTCTCTTCATTTTTTACCACTTCCACAATTTTTGTGTCATCTGCAAACTTCATTAGTGATGATTTTTTTATTTTCTTCCAGATCATTAATAAAATATTAAATGGCCTCAGGCCAAGAACCGAGGCGGACTCCACTAGAAACACATCTGTTCGATGATGATTCGCTGTATAGAGTTACATTGTGAGACATATCCATTAGTCAATTTTAAAATCTATTTAATGTGTGCCTTGTTAATTTTATACAATTCTAGTTTTTAATGAAAATGTCATGTGCTACCAAATCAAATGCCCCACAGATGTCTACACATATTATATCAACACTGTTACCTTTATCAACCAAACTTGTAATTCATCAAAAAAAGGTACCACTTTAGTTTGACAGGATCTATTTTCCATAAAATCATGTTGATTGGCATTCATTATATTACTGTCATTTAATTCTTTATTAAGCAAGTTGTGTATCAACTGCTCAATTATCTTGCCCAGGTTCAAGGTCAGACTGAGAGACCTATAATTACTTGGGTCATCCCATTTCCCCTTTTTAAATATTGGCACAACACTAGCCTTCTTCCAATCTTCCCTGGCGTTCCAAGACTTACTGGAAAAAAAGCAACATTAACAGTTCAGCAAGCACCTTAGCCAACTCTTTTAAAACTATTGGATGCAAGTTATAACTTTAGTAGCAGCTAGCAACAGCGAGTCCTGTGGCACCTTTAAGGCTAACCTATGTATTGGAGCATAAGCTTTCGTGGGTGAATGCCCACTTCATCGGATGCAAGTAATGGAAATTCCCAGGGGCAGGTATAAATATGCTGGCAAGAATCAGTCTGGATTCTTTAGTAGCAGCTGTTTATCATCCTCCTAAAATAGTAGTAGAATGGAAAGCGCGCTATCCTAAGATATGACTACATGATCTGTTTTTTCCTCCAAATACATCATAGAAATATTTATTGAACACTTCTGCCTATTCTGCATTATTATTGATAATTCTACCATTTCCAGTTAGTAATGGACCACTATGACCAATATGATTGGAGGGTATGGAACTTCTCCGGTAGGGAGAGCCTGACTCCAGCCCTGGCAAAAATCAAATCACTGGCATAACTGGGAGAGTTGGCAACACTGTGAAAAGCAGCATGACAACCCTTCTATAGAGTTTTTAACTTACTCTGTAGAAAGCTATTGCAGGAATATAATTTTCTACTCCAATTTGCTGGCTCAAAAAAGCCATAGAAAGATTGTGATTACTTTCCATAATAGTGGTAAAGCACAGTGAGACACTGATCTTCTGGGTATTACTGTAATACAAATAAATAGTAGTACTACTACTGAGAAGACCCCAGTTCAAGTCCTATATTCAGTCTACTAGATAAAAACTACCTCTCTGCCAGACCAAGCTAGGTCTACAAGGCCCCAATCCTGTAGAGGACTGTTGACTTTAACACAGCTCAGTGTAGGCACAATAGTCTGCTCACGTTGTAAATTTCAGGATCGGGGCCTTAGTTATTAAGTTAATTCTGTGTTTTTATCCCAGGGGTTTCTTGTGTCTAAAGAACAGTGAAACTGCTATTGGGTTCTTACATCAGGATATGTTTGCTGCTATTATAATTTATTGCCTCATTTGGGGAGATGGCATAGCAGATTAGTGTTATAATACACACATCTTTATTTCCCTGTCTGAATGATGTCGTGTTTCTATAAAATCCCTGTAAAACTACCCTAGGCAATAAAATGTTGGTTTTTTTTTTTTTTACTTGAGTGTGACTTTCCATAAATGCACTCTCTGATTTCTTCTTTTCTATATGCTTGCAGTTTCCCTTCTTTTTATGTAAGGTCTCTCCCTATCAACCCAATAGGTGGCAGTATTGCTCAGGTATTTTCTTCTTCAGTGTCTCAGTACATCATCAGTGGACTGGAATGGGAGAAGTTTGACATTCTTTTATTCATGGTATAAAATCTTGGCACATATGGCTAAAGTGGTCATAGATATTGGTTACATGCCAGAGAACACTTAGTGAACACAAAGAGCATGAAACAGGCCAGCTGGGGAACCTTTGTCATCCTCAACACATAGATCAGGGAGAGTTGCAACTGAATTTTTGGAGAGGGTTGGAATTTACAGTGTTACTCATTGCTGTAACTACATACTGGGTCTGTGCTAGTAAGAGCGCCCACCCTTCCAATCTTAATCTCTTCCATGTCCACAATCCTTTCATTCACAGTTCTTAAAAACGCTTCAAGTTCTAGGTCAACTTGTACCATTATATTGGACAACGTGGTATTGTCCTGTCATTTATTCCCATAAATTGGTGGCATTGAAAAGGGTAAAACTGAAACTTTCATTGGTATAAATCTTTGTATAGCAGAATCTCTCAAGATTCCATTGGGACACTCATTGCTGATTACCAGCTACTGCAAATGAATGGTCTGATCCAATGTGGCTCAGAGCAGGCATCACTAGCAGAGGCGGGCACATGCAGAACCTCTCAGGAGACTTTCTGCACCTCACACAATTTTTGCTTTATATTTGCTAATGCTTTATAGTAAAGTACATTAGTAAATGTAGGCAGTATATTAATAATACAAGACATCACTGCCAGGGCCGGCTCTGGCTTTTTGGCCGCCCCAAGCAAAAAAAAAAAAAAAAAAAAATGGGGCGGCCAGAACGGCAAAGCAATAAAAACAAAAAATCAAAAAACCTGCGGCGCGGGTACAGGGGGACTGGCTGGGGCGGGGAGGGGGAGGGAGCGGGCGGGAGAGAGAGAGAAGGGGGTAGCCAGGCTGCCACACGGCCCCTCCCGCTGCGCCGCCTCCTGCCGCGAGGGCTCCGCTCCGGTCGGCGGGAGGGAAGGAAGAGGACTGCCCTGCAGGGCGTTCTGGTTCTCCGCACTGCCACCCTCTATAGGGCGGCCGGAGCGGAACAAGAACAAAAAAAGCGGCCGTGCCACCCTAGGATTGGGCAGAATGCCGCCTCCAACAATCTGCCGCCCCAAGCACCAGCTTGCTCCGCTGGTGCCTGGAGCCGGCCCTGATCACTGCCTCTGTCTGATTAACCTTTTGCTGGTAAGTGGTGAAATCACAGAGTTGATGACGGTTTAGTTGAAGGGGAGTGGGGGTGGCCGTTAATTTGAAATTATTGAATTTGTAAACAAGCAGATGGGAAGCAAGTGGAGTTCTACTCTACTTATTACGGGGTAGAGCAGTGTTTCCCAAACTTGGGATGCCACTTGTGTAGGGAAAGCCCCTGGCAGGCCGGGCCGGTTTGTTTACCTGCCCCGTCCGCAGGTCCGGCCGATCACAGCTCCCAGTGGCCGCGGTTTGCTGCTCCAGGCCAAAGGGAGCTGCTGGAAGCAGCGCAGGCTGAGGGACGTACTGGCCGCCGCTTTCAGCAGCTCCCATTGACCTGGAGCAGTGAACCACGCCACTGGGAGCCGCGATCAGTCGAACCTGCGGACACGGCAGGTAACAAACCGGCCCGGCCCGCCAGGGGCTTTCCCTACACAAGCAGCATCCCAAGTTTGGGAAACAGTGGGGTAGAGAGTTCTTTTGGACTGCCTACGAGCACAGAGGCTACATGTCTACTGCTACCATCATTTGTGGGACCCATTCCCAGTTCTGGTGAGTGGTGGATAGTGTATGCAGTATGTAGCAATGGATCTGCCTGCCTCCTCCTTGCCACTTGTAGGCACTGTGCCATCCCTGAGGGATAGGGAAGAAGCAGCTCTTGCACTCCCCAGAACATAGAGACTGCAATACTACCTGCCCATTGCAAGAGTGGGGGGGCATGGATCATGTTGCACTCCCCGTCAGTACCCAGCCCAAGCCGGGGAAGCTAGCGATCTAACCAGAGCTCCACATTTGGTGATGAATTCTGGTCGTGTGCCACCTTAGGTGCCTTGCGCATACGCTAAGAAGAATTGCAAGAGCTGCGCAATGGTGGCCCTTAACGAGAATCTGTCGTTGTGCTTTACTGAGGAATATTATTTTAGGTGAGGGCTCAGTTCAGTCTACCTAAGCTTTTATAAAGTTACATAAGCATCTGTCTGTGGCAAACCAGAGCATTTCATTCAGTTCCAATAAACAAAGCCCAGCAAAATAAGGCAACTCGTTAAAAAAAAAAGCAGATACTTCTATAAAATTAATATTGCAGGGTGCTTGTCTCAATAAGAACAAAAAAAAAAAAATTCTGTTAACTTGGGCCGAGATCATCTCCTTTGCTGAGGCAGAACAAAGTAGCTGGAAAGCTGTCAAAGGACCTAATTCTTCTTCAGCATGTGCCCAATTTAAAGCACACGAGTAGTCTAATTTAAGTCTAGTGGCACTATGTGTGTTTAAAGTTATGACAGTACTTAAGTACCTGGCTAAATTAAGGCCCTAAATGGGCAGCTGAACATTCCTCTTGCATAGGAGAAATCCTCAAGGGGGGCTAAACTGACAACAAAGTAAGAAAAAGCACAAGCTGAGCACTTCTAAGGGTGCAGCACTCAACTCACAGCCCAAGGGGAAGAATGTGCTAAAGCAGCTTTAAGCCACCTCTGTGATCTCCTGATCCTGGACTGTTCTGAAGCTTAGAGAGGCCTCCCTGCATAATGTAGACAACCCTGGGGGCTTGGCTATGTTCCAGCAGCCTGCCCCGGGGATGCCCTATAACCTGGGATGCCTACAGTCTCTTATGGCCCTGTCCCAACACAAACCCTATGCCAGGGCCTGTGAGGGGGATTCTCAGAGCCTGCACTGGGTAATTCCTCCTTCACCCAGAACTGGGGCTTCTAGGGCCCTTTACACCACCCCGGCCCTTTTACAAGTAGCGCTGGAGCAAGTGTTACTCAACAAAATATTCCCAATCTGGCCCCATTTCCTATCCTAGATACCCTCCCAGCACAGCAGGCCCCTTCTCTAGCTCTGTCAAACCTTTGGCCTTAGCCAGGTGACATCCATGTGGGATTTAGCTGGTATCCAAAAGTTAAAGAATTAATATTGGCAAGTGAAAGTTTGTTTAAAATGCCATGACCTTGAAAAAGCAGCAGCTAGTTGGGCTCAATAAGGATGATGATGTCTTTCTCAAGCTGTAGTCCTGACAAAAATCCGTGCAGGTGTAATCCTTGCTCCTCCCACCTCCCTCCTGTCCGCAGCAATCAGCTGGTTTGCAGCGTTCAAGGGGCAGGAGGGAGGTGGGAGGAGCGAGGACTCGGCCTGCAGGCTCCCCCCTCCCTCTCCTGCCTCCTGCCCCCGGCAGTCAGCTGGTTTGCGGCGTTCGGGCGGCAGGGGAGGGAGGGGGAGCCTGAGTGTCGAGTCCTCGCTCCTCTCCCCCCCCCGAACACCGCAGGCCAGCTGATTGCCGCGGGCAGGAGGCAGGGGGAAGAGGAGGAAGGCACTGATCCGTGGGGTCTGCCGGTGGGCGGGAGGCGCTGTGTGTGGGGGCATAGGGGAGCTGATAGGGGAGCTGCCAGCTGTGGAGAAAGCAGGCAGCCAAACGACGTTATAGCGAAGCATTGCACAACTTTAAATGGAGCATGTTCTGTAATTGAGCAGGGTCGTAAGAGAGAGGACGTTAAGAGGGGAGTTACTGTACATAAAAACCACTGATTCATTTTCATAGCCCTTTCTTGTTGCATGCATTACAGGGGGCTTACATTTCGAGCATTGATTTGGCTGAAGTTTTTCCTGTCAGCTTAAGAAATACTGCTTTCAAGAGACGCCTGGTGGGTTCAGGACCATGCTATCAGACAAGCAGTTGAAGCATGGAATCCACCCCTGCCTGCTTCACCCAAGCGAAGTGACCCCATGGCATAATGTCCTACTCCAACATTGACTTTCTGCATTATCATGTTTTACAAGTAACATAAGGTACATTACTTTGTCCATAATACATGGATTACAATGCATTTAACACCCTGCAAGCCGTGTTTTAGAGTGCTGTACATTATGTTAATTGTAAAACACTACAATGCATAAAATTCTGCAGTAACATTGTCGGTGCAGCTTTCCATAAAACACATGCTGTTGAGATTTTCTATTCGCACATAACATTCTCTCTCTCGTAAGTGTGATATCCCCAAACACACAGTCACAGCTCCCTGTCAGATGTGTCTGTAAGGCTGAAAGATAACAGAAAACCATCTCCATTAGCCAGGCTCTTGTTCAGTTAGACTCCAGTCCACCAAAGCCCTTAAGCACATGCATAACTTTAAGTACCCGAGTAGTCCCGCTGACATCAGTTAACAAGGGGTCCTTAGTCTTGGCAGGTTAGTGCCACTGATGTTCCTGTATCAGATTACATTATGGTATATTTGGGTGAACCAGGGCAGTGGGTATGGCATTTTCTGTCCCTGCATGACAGAGCTACAAACCAGCTTTTTCAAATTTATGTGCTTAATTTTAGGCACCTAACTAAGGGTATGTCTACAGTGCAGCTGAGAGGTGTGATTCCCAGCCGGGATAGAGAGACTTGCGGATAGAGAAACTTGCACTTGCTATGCTGGAGCAAGCACACTAAACATAGTAGTGTGGCTGCAGAGGTGGTGTCTTGGGCTTGCCGCCGGGACTCAGACCCAGGGGTTTGGGCAGGCTTGGATTTGCGCAGTTAGTCCAAGATGCTGCCCATGCCACAATGTCCACACTGCAGTGCAGACATACCCTCAGTGAGCTGATTTTCAGTGGTGCCAAACACCTGCAGCTTCCACTGAAGTACTCAGCCTGTTGCAGGACTGAGCTAAAAGGTCCCAGAGACAGCTTTGAAGCAAGGGCTACTCTTGTTTTGCTTCCACTGCTCATTTTGTAGTTTAACAATAACCCCGCTTTAGGGTTTTATTCACAGCTGAAGCCTCCTTAAATGCTACCCCATATCTCAAATCACATACACTCAACTCAGTACAGGATCAAAAAGCAAACCAACTAACCATCACCACCTCAAAAAACAAAAACAAAACAAACATCCCCACCCAAACCGCTAATGTTTTTTATTTAATATGGTCTAACTGCATGTTTGGCCATTTGTTTTTAAGACAGAATGTCTGCAGCAGAACGGCAGCACCAACATTTCTGCTGAGTTCTTTTCTTCCAGTGGTTCTTTCACTGGGTACTTCAGGCTTTGGCACTCTCAGGACCGAGGCAGTTGCTTTGCTCTCATCTGTCTCCTCAAGACCTGTATCTCATGCATTTGCTCATCCCTCTGTCCAGTGTCAATTTGATCATCATTTATATGATTACCACCAAAAAAATTCTTGAGCTGCTGGAATGCATTTTTTCCTTCCTAATTGGATTATTACTATGTTGGTTATTTTGTTTTTTTCCTTGTCTGGCTTTCTTCATGCTCCCTCTTCATGTCTTCCCTCCTACAGATCCCTTTCCTTTTTCCCTTTGGTTTCCTCTCAGTAAGTCAGTCTGACTTCAGTGCCACAGTAATGTGAAAGGCACTTATTTGATACTAAAGTACAGAGAGAGACACTAGAGCTGATGAGAAGCTGACGTCTGTAGTTTTTTTTGTAACTCAGGGTTCTGAAGACACTGAACATATTAGCCTTCCGCAATCTGCAGCCCTTTGGCAGCTCCATGCCTTTATACTTAGTCTTTTCTTTCTCTTAAATAGTAATCCAAGGACCTGCACAGAAAGTGTTGAGCAACAGCTATAATTATCCAGTCTTCCATGAGTCCTTTCTTGGTCCATGTGTTCACTTTGCTTTGCACAAACATTCTTCTTATGCCACTCAATGTTTCAAATGAAAAAAAACCCGGGCACAAATGATCTTTTCTTAGGCTGCTAATTTATTTCTCCTCCAACCGTCTATGGCACTTCTAAGTATTTACTCAGTGTCGAGAACATTTCATTGTAGCTTTTGCCTATTTTTGGATTCATCGCATTTAATTGGTCCCTGCCAGTGCACCTGCTGTCTACACTAAGGTGGAGAGAAAAAGAATATATCAGAGGCAATAGCAACCTATAGAATCATGCACAGATATTAGTTTCACCATCGTTAAGGTGGCAGCCAGAGCGTTATAATAAGCCCTATTTTTAGTCACTGAGACATGTAGGCTTAGAAAAATTGGGTTAGCCAGAATAAATGTAGCATTTTTCAGAAGACTACGGAGGTCAGAGAAAATTGGTTAAACAGTTTTTGAGTTACAGGTGATTGCAAATTTACCCTGATTTGAAATTTTAATACGTATCTCATGTTTGTATCCTTCCAACTCAGAAATGCCGTGTTAGTATTCCCCTTCAGACTATCCACATCACATAGCTAAATCTCCTTGAAAATCTATGTGCAGGTAAAGGAGAATATTCCAGTCCTGAAAGGACAATGTAAATTAAGCAAAATTATTAAACTTAATTGTAATGTGGAGCAGTTGGCACTCTGATGGCTGGTTGAACCTTAAAGAGAACATTATGGGCCAGATTTTCAAAATAACTCAGCATGTTGTATGCTGTGTTCCTTTGACCTCAGGCCATAATTGTCACTCTGGGAACTGATGGGCACTGAGGTCTTTTGAAATTCTGATCCTGAGACTGTAAGAGAAGGTTTGTTTGGGGTTTTTTTGCTCAAGTAGGAGAGGTCTATAATTTTGGAGCTTAAGGAACAGGGCTTGAATCCTTTCATTGGAAGTTTGAATGGTTTAGCTAACAACTGTTTGTGTTTGTATAAATAGATTTGTTCCCAAATGTGGGACCCAAATGTTTTTTTTTCCCTGCAGAGTTTGAAGAAAATTCCAACTATGATTGAATGACTAGTAATTAAAAAATTAGTCTGAATATGGAGCCACTCGGTAGCAACTCCGTAAGCAAGGGTGTCATCCACTTTCTATGATAAGCTTTATATTCTCTCCCCATATAACTTGAAAAAAGTGTTTTCCTAATTAATTTCATAGTACACTGGAGGGGTTTTTGGGTGGGGATGGGGTGGGGGAAGTCTGAAGGCAACAGGTCAAACCATTTATAAAGATGTTTGCTTAAAAATTACCCATTAAAAGTTTTTTACTCTAAGTGCCTAACTGTTTTGGGTACTTGTGTCTAAAAACACAGCTGCATCTTCTAAATGAATTTTTATATTTTTATTTATTTTTGTAAAAATATGTACACAAATTGTTTTTATCATTTGGTATAAAAATATGCACTTTATAAACTCTGTATGGCCCAATGTGTGGTGTATATACAGATCAATGAGAAGCAGATGAACAATGGGATTGCGCCTAAACTCCATAGGGCAGCGTAGGACCTGGGGACCCAAGGAACCCACATTGTAAAATGTAATCCTGATGATTTAGACAAGGGAGATCAATGAGCTTCTGTTTCCCCTGTCTCACAAGAACAAGGGAAGACTCAATGAAATTGAAAGGTGTCAGATTTAAAACTGATAAAAGGAAACACTTTTTCACTCAATATGTAATTAGATTGTGGAACGCCTTGCCACAGGATGTCATTGAGACCAAGAATTTAGCAAGATTATATATGGATAACAAGAATGTCCACAGTTATACCAGTTAATGCTGTCACAGGATGAAATGGCCCTTTAAGGGGCTTGGGGCTAAGCCTCACCTATGCCAGGTTTAGCCCATCTCACCAGCTGGAGATGATGAGTATAAGGGTCATGTGACATAGAACCAGGACCTGCACTGTGAGACAATTAGGAAGGCTGTTTTAAGGACAAGTATTGCTTTGAACTTTATGTTTATAAATCATACTCCCAAAAGGGTGGATTACAGTGTAAAGTTTGATTAAATGAAGGAAACAGCAGTGGTAAGGCCCCACTATACTATCAAAGAGTTTTAAAAGAGATTTAGAAGGGATGTAATCATGGAAAGGGAACTCTGATGCAGGTTGCAGACCTTGGAACTGGCAGCTTTCCTCTCCAAAGCAGCCCACGCACCATAATCAGCTGACTCAACTATGCACTCAAAAGGGACAAGGAGCTACTACGATGTAATACAGAGCTTAGAATTTCCCTCACAAATATTGTGTTTGCTCAGTGACATGTTAAGCATGGCTATCATGTTTGCTGATGTCTGCCAATTTTGAACCTTTATAGTAATTTCAACTGCTTGGCCGAAAAAGCAAATTTTATTCAAAAACATTTGCAATTCATTCACAAAGGGATTTGCCATTTCTTTGAAGAGATTAAAGCAGCCTTAGCCTTTGATTCTGCCTCTCAGATGCACCAAGCTGCAGTAGGGAACACAACAGATGTGCAGTTCTGCTCTGTGTTAATATGGAACTTCACATCTGATTCCTCCGTGCACCCGATTGAAAACTTACCATGAAAGGCCTCGTGGAAAGAGTGCTAGTAGGGCATTCTTGGGGTGACATTGAGCTAAATTCTTTAGGTTCAAAAATAAATTCCAAGCCAAAGCTGTTGAGAAGGTTACACAGTGCTTAAAGTGAGAACAATGTGCACGGAACTTAGGCAATGCTTTACTGCAGGTCTGCATGGGAGACTGGCACCCAGAGAATAGAGGAGACAGCTTATAATATTAATACAGCAATAGTATTTTATCCAAGGTACTACTATGGCCCCCACTTCTGCAGCATCTGATCAAATCAGAATTTTTAATATATATTATGCTCACAAAACCCCTGTAAGGTAAGGAAGTGCTATTATCCCCATTGGGAAACTGATGCACAGAAAGGCTAAGGCCCTGATCCACAAAGCTATTTAGGCACCCAAACCCCAGATGTAGGCACCAAAGTGTCTGACTTAGGTACCTAATTTATACTTTGAAGACTCTGCTGTGATTTACAAAACTGCTGCCGAACGCTACAGGCACCTAAACTCACTCAATGCTTACATCTTCAGGGTAAAAGTTCCCTGGGCAGCTAATTTTTGCCTCTGGGCACGAGCACGAGCACTGCTGCTCTAGGAGTCTGGATGCCTAAGATCCAGAGGGATTCAAGAATTGGGGGGAAATAGGCAGCTGAATGCCTAACTCCTGTGCAGAGTCCCATCCCGCAGGTGTGCTCAGAGGTCACTACTGGATTGGGTCCCATTCAGACCCTTGCTTCAGCAGGAGGAGAAGGAGGAGCCCATCTTATAACTTGTAGCCCAGTAGTTAGAGCATTCACTCAGGATGTAGGAGATCCAGGTTCAAATCCTCCCCCTGCCAGACGGCAAGAAAGGATTTGAACAGGCGTCTCTCACTGCTCAGGAGAGTGCTCTAACCACTGAGCTCTGGATAGTCCCTCAATCTCTCCTGTTGAAGCTGTTCCACTGTGGATAAATAATGAAAGCACGACTGGAGAAGGGAAACAGGACCCAGGGTCTTCCGGCTCTCAGGTGAGTGTACTCAGCACTGGACTACACAGTCATTCTCACTCTCTGGCTGGCCCAGTGACTGTTCTGCTGTGGATAAATACTTACATAATCATTGGGCCAGAGAAAGAGAGTGAGTGGATAGGTGGGAGAATGGGTATGACTCTGCAGTGTGGTGATTAGGGCACCCACCTGGGAGGTGAGAGACCTTTGGTCCAGGCTCCCTTCTCCACAGTGGAGCAGTGTCAAAAGGAGAGACTGAGGGAGCCCCATATCAGTATATTCCATAGCCCAGTAGTTAGAGCACTCTCCTGAGAGATATGGGAGACTGCAGTTCAGATCCTTTCTCCCTCAGGTAGAGGGTGAATTGAACCTGGGTGTCCATCCCAGCTGACTGGTCTAACCACTGGGTTGATGGCCATTTTGTGAGAAGTGAGTCAAGCATATAACTCATTGCCACAAGAAACTGCTTAGGTGCCTAGGCTGCTTGAGTCCAGGAGATGGGTTCCTGTTTGTGGATTACAAAGCAGAGATATGCACCTCCCAATAGTCTGGACTTAAGCACCTATCCCTGTGAGAGGGGCAGGGCTTAGCACACACCCAGTCATCAGCATCTGCCATCGGCTAGCTTAGGCAGCTCCCCACCTAGTGTGCTGGCTTTTGTATAGATGTAGTTTAAAAACAATGCGCTAAACAACCTGATGCTGGTACAAGTTTGCCAGCTCTCAGAGTGGCTGATAAGACCATATGCTATGGCTGTGTTTTTCCAGCAGTAAGGTTGCATGTGAAAAACAATTATTACCATCTTTAATGCCATCTAAAAGACTGTCAAATAGCAGGGTGGATTCCTTCTAAAAAACTCTTTCCAGCTAAAGGGAAAAGGAACAAGGGATGTTGTTAAAATGAAAGCCTTACTTAATACTTGGCATTTCAAATGCTTTAACTGTGTTTCTTTCTGTTATATAAGTTTAATAAAAGGTTTAAAAAGGATGTTGAATGGTGTGTTTGGTACTAAGCAGGCAGAGGTCTCAGTATGTCAACACCTGACCCTTGTTTAATGTTGGACTATGAGAGGGTCACATTAACACCTTTGACTCTGTGGGGCCATTTATTCCACCAGAATTAATACAACAGCACCTAACTCAGGCTTTCTGGATCACTGAGTTCTTTCTGTGATTTTCTAGGTGTAACAACATGAGTGTTGCAACACCCAAGTCCCTTTTGGGAGCCAGGCCTAAGTGACTTGCCCAAGGTCACACAGGAAGTCTGTGGTGGAGCAGGGACTGAAACCCAGGTCTCTCAAGTCCTAGGCTAGTGTCCTAACCACTGGACAATCCTCCTATTAATTCAGCAGCGATGAACATTAATCCAGGCAAGACCTTGAATTAATTGTTCTCTTTCATTCCCTTCATCAATTTTTCTTTAACTTTTCATTTTTTGGGGAGTATCATCATTTGTGTTCAAATTAAACAATAAGAAATGTTAAGTTTTTAAAAAAAAATTCAAGAGAAGTATCAGAGAGCTCAGCTGCTAACAGCTCTTTCTCGTTTACACTAGTTTTCACCAATGCTCATTCAAGTGGCTTAATTCAAAAGCAACTCCAGAATCACCAGCACATCTTCTGATGGAACTTGGACATACCTCCATTGTCTAATGCTTGCATTCTGACTATAACTAATACTGAAAAGGAAAACAGAACAGAGACCAAGTGTGCAGAGAGGTCCTGATGCAAAGTCCTCCGAAGTCAATGGGAGCTTTTCCTTTGATATCAGTGAATGTTGGATCAGGCCCCTAAAGCACAGTATGCTGTGGAAGAGCATACAATTTGGAAAGTACATCTGCTTGAGAAAGAAACTGATGCAAAGATACAACATACAAGCAGAAGATGAGACAATTTTTAAGTGAAATGAATATAGGAAACTAGTTAATTTGAGTGTGTTATTACAGCTGATCTGACATTATCGACTCCTGGGGGAATTCTGTGCCACTGCGCATGTGCAGAATTTATGTCCCCTGCAGATGTATTTGCTTTAAGCAGGAAAATGACTTTTTGATGGGGAAGCAAAGGAAAGCCACAAGAGCAGTCATGTGACCCTCCCCAGCAGTATGTTTTGGGTGGCCAGAGCAGCTAGCAGAGAGGTAAATCAATGTGGGGCAATGGGTGGGACTGGGCAAGACCCAGCTGGTGACTCCTACCCTGTGCCGGGCTCAGCTGCCAGTCCCAGCTAGGCTGGGGAGGATGGGACTTCCTCTTCCCCTGCACAGCATCCAGGGCCAGGTCAGAGCCACCCCCAGATTTCTCCCCCAGCTGCAGAAAGCTCTGCAAACTCTTCCCCTACCCCGCTGCTTCCTGCACCCATTGCTCCTCAGCTGCAGGGGGAGGCATCCCTGTACAAGAAGCTGCTCCCCCATCCACCCAAACCCTGTGCATCCAGATTCCCTTATACCCAGACCTTCCCTGCCGAGCCTCCCCCCTGCACTCCCTCCTCCCCCACCCATGAACCCCACTCTTCCTGCACTTGGACCAATCTGACAAACCATCTACACTCTACACTCGGATCCCCACCGAGCCTCAACCAGCTACCCCTGGATCCCCACCCCACTGAGCCCCACTCCCCCAGCATCTGGACCCCCCACTGAGTGCCCCATACCCAGATCCCCCACTGATCTCTATCCCCCACTCCCAGACTCCCTCTGCTGAGCCCCAGCCACCTTCACCTGGACTCCCCTGCAGAGTCCCATTACCATTGCACCCAGAACCCCCCCAACAAGCCCCTATGTATCCAGATCTCCCCTTCACCTGGATCCTCCACTGAGCTGCCCGCACTCAGATTGCCCGCACTCAGAACCCTCTCAACCCACACCTGGATCCCCCCACACTAAGCCCCTCCATATTTTGATCCCGCCTTGCTGAGCCTGTTGCCCACACCTGATGCACCTGGCACAGAGGGGAAGGGCCTAGGGTGTTTCTGGGGCAGGCCCAGCCCTTGCAGTGTGTCAGGGTTGGGTGCAGTCTCACCGCTGAGTCTGTGTCCCAAGGGGGAGCTGCCCAGCGATCTCACATCTCTGTGCAGCCAGTGGCCTTTGTTCCCCAATGCCAGGCTGGAGCCTCCACATTTATTTGACAAATAAAATTTGCAAAATTTTAAAATATACTGTGCAGAATTTTTAATTTTTAGTGCAGAATTTTTAATATTTTCGTGCAGAATGCCCTCAGGAGTAATTATCACGCCTGCTGAGCCATGGCGCCTCTGTGCTATATTACATCAGTTTCTTTGTACTCACTTTGAACACTGTGTCAGTTTAAGGAATAGCACTGTCATCCGTTAGTCTTGCTGAAGCTGTAGGGCCCAATCCTGTCAGTGCAGTGCCCACAAAACTCCCATTGACATCAATGGGAGTTGTATCCTAGAGTGTTTGTATGATAAGGTCCATAAGGCAAAGAAGGAATAAAAGAGAATGGGGTAAGACAGGGCCACTCAGAGAGCCTGTGAAAGGCCTGAAGAATCTCTCTTTGGTTGCTATTTTTTGCTTATTTATGCTGCAGGCCTTCCACATATTTAATTATTAACATGATGAAAAGATTTTGGGGAGCTGTTTGAATTATGTTAATAGAACCAGAGAGATTAAAAAAAAAGTCATCTAGTCCTTCCTATCACCATAGGCTTATTTTCAAATGTTTTGTCTAGTCCACTGATAGAATAACAAACACTAAGAAGTAAGTCTGATCTTGTAGGGATCTGGGTTCGATTCCCTAATCCTGTGTAACCTAGGGAAAACCAGTCTTCTTCTCCCTCAATTTACCATCTATAAAATGAGGACAATACTAAGTTTCTCAGTGCTTTGTATGTCTTGTCTATTTCAGCTGTAAACTCGTTTAAGCCAGGCTGTCTCTTACCATGTCTATACAATGCCTAGAACAATGAGCTCCTGACCTTGACCGGAGCCTCCGAGGCCTACTTTATTAGTAATAAATTGTATTGTATATTAACAATTATTATCTTTATATCTGTTTGCTACACAAAAGTGTTGTTAGAAACCTATTGGGATGACTGAGAAACTTGCTGTCAGCTAAACGTTACCATTTATTCAAGCTTTTCCTTCCCTAGCTTGTTCTACTTTTCATTTTGTACCCATGAGACACACTGGTATGGGATGGAATCGAACATGTGAGAACTCTAGAATGTTTGCCTCCTCATATTATTATACACATTATAAGAGGCATTTACCATGCAACTGTTTTTTGACTAGGGCCCACACGTCCAAAGCGAGAAGGAAACAGAGCTGTAATTTGCATAACTTTGGGTTCCATTCAAACTAGGTTTTCAATACATTGGAAAGGTAGAATAATTTACTTAGTAAATTCATTTGTGGAACATAAAAATGCTAAAGAAAAAATATACTAGAAACATGGATGTAATGATAGAGCAAATATTGCAGGGTGTGTCATAGTTTTAATTTGCTTGTTATTTTTCTTCCATTAAATCATCCACACATCACAAATGCATCCTGTAGCAATAAAAAGCTATATTATCTACTATGGAAGAAGCACTATTTTTCTTTTAGAAAATAATTAATTTTATTCTTTTTAAACTAAAGAAGCAGCAGATGGTTCACCCTGAGCTGCTCCAAGTTCTTCCTTTTGCAAATCACTGAGCACATATAGTTTTCCAGAAGATGACATGACATATCAGCCAATTGTCATTTATATATATTCCACTAGAACCTACAGTTTGAGGCTCCCTAGGTGCAACACAGACATATAACAAAAAGACCGTCTGTAAACCCATTTGAATTAATAGTCATGAGAGCTAGGAGTACATCACATGCTAGAAATCACCTAGTCTCACCACCACAGGAGCCAAATGCAGGGCAATACACAATACAGGACTCATCGTATACATTAAGGCAGAACTTTGCAAAAGCGGCTGGTGATTTTGACTGGCTAACTTTGGGTTTTCAACTTGGAACGCCTGAAAGGGGGTTGATTTTCTGAAACTAGGTGATCAACAATTTCTTAAAATCCACCCCAATTCACGTGGCTCAAGCTGAGGAGTCTCAAAAAAGGCAACCAAAATCTGCACTCATTTTTTAAAATCTCAGCCTAATCATACACGCGTCAATAAAACTGACATAAAAAGGTATGTGTAAGCTAATTGAGTGGCAGAGCAGAATAAAAGTACAGTCACAAACAACAAGGTTTTCTCCTGAAAGGTTAGTGTTGTCCATATAACAACAAAGTAAAGTAAGGTAACATAACCAGAAAGTAAGCAGAAAAACTCTCCCACCTTGTGGTAGAGCCCACTCCTATATGCTATGGGTACAGAACCCTACCTTACCAACCAAGCACTCTTATAACCCAGCCTTGAGCATCTGTGTAAGCGAAGGGAGGAAGCTCAGGTGGACTTAACCCCTTGTTCACTAGGGCCTCTGCACACTGTCACAGCATCATATCAGGCAGGTGCTATATTGTAGCAGTGCCAATATTCCCATCTCCCACTTGCCAGCTTCCAAGGTTTAAAAAGTTTGGAGAGTCCACATATCAGAGGCAAGATAATCTTCCCCCTCCGAAAGGGCTGTAGAGAGTTTGACTATGAAACAGAGAACATTCTAGCAATAGCTGGGAGCTAGAGAAAGAAAATAGTCCACTTACTGTAGGTGAGCCAGAAGGTTGCCAGAACTGTGCCCTCCTACACACATCAGTGCTAACCTGGGTTCCTAATAAAGAAAGAGGCATTGTGACAAGAATAACATGTACCACAGATAAAATAATTACTTCTCACTGTCAGCCTGCATTACTTTGGACAAATCCTTAAAACAATACAGTGAGATTGAGTAGAGTGCCTGATAGGGAACTGCGAGAAAGCAATTTAGAAATGCAATCATAAAATGGATGGTAGCAGCTGAAGTCTATTCACAGTGAATTACCTTAAATATATTTGCCATTTCTGATTTCTTTCTTCTAATTACATACTTGCCTCAAAGGGATAGTTGTTCCTCTATCAGCTCATTCAAATTAGGTTGGCGGACAACATGCCAAATTGTTATTTAGGTGAGTAAAGACTCCAGGTGCAATAAAATAAAACAAAAAAGGGAAGAAAGAAATAAGACGGCCTAAGCAGCAAAATGAAAAGAAGCACATCAGCACTGTAAGGCTGCCACCACTCCTTATAAACCTCCCCTTATAACCGCTGGTGCCTTAGACAGATTCCTCAAGCAGTTGCTCACTAACGCATGAAGAGAGTAATAGCTGTTGCCAACTTGCTATTATAACATATGAAAAGATACTGGAGCCTTGTAAGTAGCGGTAAACACTTTACTGAGCTTGTTGCTGAGAACTGTACAGATCAGCATTGCTAGCTTGCCTGCCTGGCTCCAAGTGTAAGCAATCTGCTTCTGCTGATAAAGCTCACTAGATAATTAGTCCCTCCTCCCCCATACACCACCATAGGTAACTTTGGGCCCTACTCCAAAGTTCCTACTATCAGTATATCTCCCTCTTTTTAAAAAAAAAACCTAGATACATACAATTTAATTAAATTTCAATTTTTTCACTTAATTGTATGAACTTAATTTAGCATTCATAATTCTAATCTGAATCCTTAAAGAATCTTAAACAATTAGTTTCTGTATCAAGCAAGGTGTTGGGTTTTTTTTAAAGCAGTCTACCTTTAGCAATAGTAACAGGAGTATCAGTGTCCTATTGTTTTTTTCTTTTCAGTATTCAATCTGATTACTTGAGACTCAATAGACTCAGTAGACTGGGATGGTTTTGCTTATATTTCTGAGTTGGATCTTGAAACAGTTTGTGTTTTTTCCATATTTTCATTCTCCTCCCACACAATTCCTTTAGCGCTCATCAAATCCTTTCTGTTTCTGCTACAGACATCTCCTTCTTCTGTCTCAAGATAAGATCTTGGAGCAGTGTGGTGGTCAAACACCCTTGCAGTTTTCCATGCTCCTTTTTGCCAAATACAAACAGTCTTTCCATTGTCCAGTTGTAAAAGCTTTGCACTTTTGTCTGAGAAATATTTCTGTGTTGCTTGTCTTGATTTTAGGCTAAGTTGCATGTCTGCTTGTATCATCTTGGGTTGCAACAACTGTGATGAAGTCAGCAATCTGGTCCTTAGATATTTTCCCAAAATGAGTTCAGCAGGCGATCCTAAATCTCCCATAGGTGTATTCCGATAGTCCAGCAGGCCAACATAGGGATATGTGTTGTTATCCAGGCTAGATGTTTTAAGAATCCTTATTAGTTTGAACTTCTCTCTCAGCCATTCCATGTGATTGTGGGAACAACTGACTTGACGTTTTGTGAACAAAGACCCACTGCTTTGCAAAAGTTTTAATCTGTGGAGCAAAATTATGGCCCATTGTCATTAATGAGATTTTTCAGGTATGTCAGACCTTGCAAGTATAGACTTGCCTTGTCTGATGACAGATGCAGTTGTGGTGGTGCCCTGAAGCAAACAGACTTAAGTATTTTGAATCATAAGCGACAAGAATAAGATAATTGGCACCTTGAAACTCAAATAGGGTCCATTTCAAGTGTCTGCCAAGGTCTGCTTGGGACCTTATGTGCTAGCACTGGTTCCTGGTGATGTTTGTTTCTGAAGGTTTGACATGTGTCCCAAGTCTGTACCATGTCCTCAATTTAACTGCACATGTGTGTCCAATAGCAGCATCCCAGACTCTCCTTTCACCCAGCTCCCTCCCAGATGATTCTCAGGAATAAGCACAATTTCCTTTCCGAGGCTTTCTGGTATGAGTCTGTCATTTTTGAAGACAAGTCATAGAATACCAGGGTTGGAAGGGACCTCAGGAGGTCATCTAGTCCAACCCCCTGCTCAAAGCAGGACCAATCCCCAGACAGATTTTTGCCCCAGATCCCTAAGTGGCACTGGGTGCTGTTGTAAGCAATACTTTCAAGTGTTCATATGCCACCTCGTGCATTGGCATCCAGGTGAACTTGACATTTTTTCCCAGTTGTCTTAAAGAAGTTACTACTGTTGACATATGTGCGATATATTTCCCACAGTATGTAACCATTCCAAGAAATCTTTGTAATTCAGCTTTGCAGGTCGGTCATTTCAATTATTGCCACAAGTTTTGACTTGTCAGGGTTTAGACCTTTTTTTGTCAAGTTAAAGCCCCAATTATTTTATCTCCATCAGAGCCTCATTTGCTCTTGTTCAGCTACCGGTTCTTTTCATGACACCTGTCCAGCCATTAATCATGTTCTCGTCTGATATTTCCCCACACCAGTATGTCATCTATGTAATATTCAACAACTTCCACACCTTCAAATATCTGTTGGATCACTCTTTGGTATGCTTCAGGAGCTGAACTGATGCCAAAAGGAAGTCTGGTGAACCTATACCTGCCAAACGGTGCGTTGAACGTACACAGTGTAGAACTTTTGTCTTCCAGCTGTGTTTCCCAAAATCCACTACTGGCATTGAAGGCAGTAAAAACTGTAGCTTTTGCCAACTTGTTGGTTACTTCTTCTACTGTAGGCAATTGAAAATGTTCCCTTAGTATTGTTTTATTCATATCTCTTGGATCCAAGCATATTCTTATTTAATCTCAACCTGCTTTATCTACAGCTACTATAGAACTGACCCACTTTGTAGTTTCTTTCACTTTTGTTATTACTTGCAACTCTTCCATATGGCACAATTATTTTTCTACTTTGTTCCTCAATCCACTGGAACTTTATGGAGCTGCATGAATTACAAGTGATACTCGTGAGTTCATCTTTATAGTGTGCTTTCCTGACAAGCACACTAAACCTTCAAATACATCCCAGTTGCCTTCTGGTTCTTCCTTTACCATAATGATTCTTTTCACTAAATTGAAACTTGTCACAGCCTGTAAGCCAGTATGGCTTGCGAGTCAAATTCTACCACCTGAAATTCCAGCAATGCTTTCTTACCCTGATACTCACAGTCCAAGTAGCATTTACCACATATAGTACTTGCAGATTTCCCCCTGAGCAGGTTATCAGCTGGATATTTGAGCTGCAAATTGGTTCATCCCTTAAAGTAGTATATAACTTTATGGATATCACCTTGGCCTCTGACCCCGAATGAATTTTAAAACTCACAGTTTTGTGATTGTTAATGAACCATTCCACTCATCCTTGGGAGGCTCAGTACTCAGCACACCGAGGAACAGATTTTATGAGTGCTCATCTGCTTCTGTGTGGGTAAACATCTGTTTGCCTTGGGACTTTTGTTTTCCAGAGTTGCATATTTTGGCAAAATGATTCTGTTTGCCACATCTTCAGCATTATTGCTCATATGTAGGACAGTTCCCTATAGCAGTTCCCTATAAGAGGCCACATTTATAACAATTGTTAATGGCCTCTGATTGCTTCCCCTCACCCCCACTGGATTGCAGGTTTTTATTAGAAGCAGGACACCCTGTAATCCATGATTGCATATTTGGGTGCTTACTAATGGTGGGGTTACCTTGCAGTAATGTGTGTAACCTTTGGTTTATGTGTTCCCATTTAGCAATTTAAAAATAAGGAATAAAACCAAACTGAATTCTTTAAGGTTTGAGCCTCCAGAGAGGTTACAGATCATTTATTTTAGTGGAGAACTCTGAAAGACACAATAAGTGATAAAATGTTTAACTGTATTTAATATAAAATAGATAGTTAAGCACTATAACCATACATTGCCTTGATACTCACATTCTAAGATGGAATGATGCATTCAGGGTGATCAATCCCTGCATGAGAATGGATATAATTCTTTCTCCCATGGTACTTTGATGGGTGCATCTACCTAAAATCGACATATTACCCTTTTCATAATCAATTAAAATAACACCTCTTAATTAATTTGCATTATATCTACCTTTTAACCATAATTAAATATTTTTTACTTTCTCATTGGCTATTTAACATTAAGCATCATCTTAATTAACATCTGCATAACTGCCATACCAGTAACTATCAGTATAGATAGCATTTTCCAAAACATTCACATTTTTATCTAAAACACTTGAAAAACCAGTTAGGACCAAAACGAGTTAGGGTGTGGTCCCTAACTTTTCTTCAACTTTCCTCTGAATTGTCTGATTTCCCTTTACTCATATTTTGGGAAACATAATCCCAATTAGCCATACGAAATGATGGGGTCTAAATTAGCTGTTTCCACTCAAGAAAGAGATCTTGCAGACATTGCGGCTTGTTCGCTGAAAACATCTGCTCAATGTGCCGTGGTAGTCAAAAAATTAACAGACTGTTAGGAACCATTAGGGAAGAGACAGATAATAAGACAGAAAATATCATAATGTCACTATATAAATCCATGATACTCCCACATCTTGAATACTGTGTTCAGTTCTGGTCACTTCAACTCAAAAAAGATATATTGGAATTGGAAAAAAACACAGAGAAGGGCAACAAAAATGATTAAGTGTATGGAACAGCTTCCATATGAAGAGAGAGATAAAAGATTGGGACTCGTCAGCTTAGAAAAGAGACAATTAAGGGGGGGGGATATGATAGTGGTCTATAAAATCATTAATAGTGTAGAGAATGTGAATAAGGAAGTGTTATTTACCCCCTCATGTAACACAAGAACCAGGGGGTCACCCAATGAAATTAATAGGCAGCAGGTTTAAAACAAACGTAGGGAAGCACTTCTTCATATAACGTACAGTCAACTTGTGAAGGCCAAAACTATAACTGGGTTCAAAAAAGAGTTAGATAAGTTCATGGAGGAGAGGTCCATCAATGGCTATTAGCTAAGATGGTCAGGGATGCAATCCCATACTTGGGGTGTCCCTAAATCTCTTACTGCCAGAAGCTGGGACTGGACAACAGGGAATGGCTCACTAAAACATTGCTCTGTTTTGTTCATTCTCTCTGAAGCCTCTGGCACTGGCCACGGTAGGAACACAGGATATTGGGCTAGATGGACCATTGGTCTGACCCAGTATGCCTTACTTGACTATTGTTAAGCCTATTTTTCAGAAATAGATTTTTTGTGCCTACTTACATATCAACACATTTTTATATAAACATAAGCAAGCCTAATTGCTGTAGGCTACATGTGTGCCGATGTTTTTCTGGTTCACCCAACCCTTTCCATTGTTTTGCAGTCATTTCATCTGCACAACATATGTCTACAGTACATTCAAGGGTTAAATTGGGCTCTCTTGACAACCTGGCTCACACTGAGTCTGACACAATACCACACAGGATGCGGTCTTTAATGAGAGATTCACACAGTTCTCCAGATTTGCAAGTCATTGTATTGCCGGTTTATAGCAGTCACATATTGGTCTATACCTTCCCAATCTTTCTGACTTCTAGTGAAAAACGTGTGCCTACCATAAGTGACTTTTCTTTGTGGTTCAAAGTATGCCTCAAACTTATTCTTTAAGACCTGTGTTTTTTTCTTTATCTGCTGCATCATCCAGTTGAAAAGTTTTAAATGTCTTCTGCTTTTTCACCTGTCACATGGAGAAATAACGCTTAGTAGCTGTTCATTATCTCTGTCTGTGCCCCCCCCCCCCGCCACAATGCTGTACAACTCAAAATGCTTGCTTCCACATTTTCCAGTTTTCTGCTGCATTTCCTTCAAACACTCACTTTTCTGGAGGCTTTAGGTCCATTTTTTTTCAGGTTTGTTCTCTTACGTTTAGTTTTGTTCGGAGACCATGTAATAGCCGTTGCCAACCTTTACTATAACATAAGCAAAGACACTGGAGACTTTTTAAGTAATAGTAAACACTTTACTTGTTGCTGAACACTGTGATAGGCATTGCTGGCTTGCTTGCCTAGTTTCATCTGAAAGCAAAGTGCTTCTGCTTATAAGGCTCATTACATAATCGTTCCCCACAAACACCACTATGGATAACTTTGGTTCCTACTATCATTATTAAGAGAACAATTGTGTCTAGATAACTGTTGTAGTTGACTTTTCCATGCCCTTGCTTCTTCCATGCCATTCAATAGGCTCCAAGACATGGCAAGGAAGTGAGTGATGAATAATTACTATGGAAAGGATCAGATTTTATAGTCTGAAATTTCACTAACAATAACCAGGTCAGGAAGAGATAGATGGACACCACATGGCAGCATGACATATGACTTGAAACTAGTCTGGTCAAAATTTTTCAGTTGAAACTATTTTTTGATGGAAAATTGGGTTTTTGTTAAAACGATTTCGACCTAAATGGAGCAGAGGATCAAGTCCAAGAGGTGAATATAGCTGGACCGCTTGGTAATAGTGACCATAATATAATTAAATTTAATATCCCTGTGGTGGGGAAAACACCACAGTGGCCCAACACTGTAGCATTTAATTTTAGAAAGGAGAACTACACAAAAATGAGGAGGTTACTTAAACAAAAATTAAAGGGTACAGCACCAAAAGTAAAATCCCTACAAGCTGCATGGAAACTTTAAAAAGCCACCATAATACCCCAAATTAAAAAAGCAGTAAGAGAACCAAAAAAGAGTCACTGTGGCTAAACAACAAAGTAAGACAAGCAGTGAGAGGCAAAAAGGCATCCTTTAAAAAGTGGAAGTAAAATCCTAGCGAGGAAAATAGAAAGGAGCATACACTCTGGCAAATGAAATGTAAAAATATAATTAGGAAGGCCAAAAAAGAATTTGAAGAACAGCTAGCCAAAGACTAAAAAAGTAATAACAAAAACATTTTTAAGTACATCAGAAGCAGGAAGCCTGCTAAAAAACCACTGGGGCCACTGGATGATCGAGATGCTAAAGGAGCACTCAAGGATGATAAGGCCATTGCGGAGAAACTAAATGAATTCTTTGCATTGGTCTTCATGGTTGAGGATGTGAGGGAGATTCCCAAACCTGAGCCATCCTTTTTAAGTGACAAATCTGAGGAACTGTCCCAGATTGAGGTGTGATTAGAGGAGGTTTTGGAACAAATCGATAAACTAAACAGTAACAAGTCACCAGGATCAGATGGTATTCACCCAAGAGTTCTGAAAGAACTCAAATGTGAAATTGCCGAATCACTAACTATAGTCTGTAACCTATCATTTAAATCAGCTTCTGTACCAAATGACTGGAGAATAGCTAATATGGCACAAATATTTTAAAAGGGCTCCAGAGGTGACCCCAGCAATTACAGGACGGTAAGCCTGACTTCAGTACTGAGCAAACTGGTTGAAACTATAGTAAAGAAAAAGAGTGTCAGACACATAGATGAACATAATTTGTTGGGGAAGAGTCAACATGGTTTTTGTAAAGGGAAACCATGCCTCACCAATCTACTAGAATTCTTTGAGGGGGTCAACAAGCATGTGGACAAGGGGGATCTAGTGGATATAGTGTATTTAGATTTTCAGAAAGCCTTTGACAAAGTCCCTCACCAAAGGCTCTTAAGGAAAGTAAGCTGTCATGGGATAAGAGGGAAGGCTCTCTCATGGATTGGTAACTGGTTAAAAGATAGGAAACAAAGGGTAGGAATAAATGGTCAGTTTTCAGAATGGAGAGAGGTAAATAATGCTGTTGCCCAGGGGTCTGTACTGGGACCAGTCCTATTCAAGATATTCATAAATGAGTTGGAAAAAGGGGTAAATAGTGAGGTGGCAAAATTTTCAGATGATACAAAACTACTCAAGATAGTTAAGTCCCAGGCAGACTGCGAAGAGCTACAAAAGGATCTCTCAAAACTGGGTGAGTAGGCAACAAAATGGCAGATGAAATTCAATGTTGATAAATGCAAAGTAATGCACATTGGAAAACATAATCCCAACTACACATATAAAATGATGGGGTCTAAATTACCTGTTACCACTCAAGAAAGAGATCTTGGAGTTATTGTGGATAGCTCTCTGAAAACATCCACTCAATGTGCAGTGGCAGTCAACAAAGCGAACAGAATGTTGGAAATAGGGATAGATAATAGGACAGAAAATATCATATTGCCTCTATATAAATTCATAGTATGCCCAGATCTTGAATACTGTGTGCAGATGTGGTCGCCGCATCTCAAAAAAGATATATTGGAATTGGAAAAGGTTCAGAAAAAGGCAACAAAAATGATTAGGGGTATAGAACAGCTGTCATATGAGGAGAGATTAATAAAACTGACTTTTCAGCTTGTTTCCAGGCTTCCCGCGCGAACATCTGATTCGCGGGAAGCAGGGGAGGGGGAGGGGGAGGAGAGGGGGGGGGTGGGCGGGGGCCGGGTGCGGGGCAGACAGCTGCCGGAGCTTGGGAACCTCTTGGGCGCGGGGCCCAATTCAGGCCTAAAGCCAGCCCTGGGTACAGTCCTTGTTCCAGCTCAGGTGGTAGCTAGGGGATTTCTCAAGATGGCCGCCCCCTTTGTTCTGTTCCACCCACTTATATATCTTTTGCATAAGGCAGGAATTCTTTGTCCCTCTGGGTTCCCACCCCTCCTTCTCAATGGAAAAGCACCAGGTTAAAGATGGATTCCAGTTCAAGTGACATGATCACATGTCACTGTAAGACCCCAAGCCATCATTCCTCCCAGCCTGACTCACAGGAAGATCGGCCTGCAAACAGAGCCATCCACAGTCAATTGTCCTGGTTGATGGGAGCCATCAAGATTCCAAACCACCATTAATGGCCCACACTTTGCATAATTACAGTCAGGGCTGGCTCCAGGGTTTTGGCTGCCCCAAGCAGCCAAAACAAAACAAAACAAAAGCCGCGATCGCGATCTGCGGCGTCAATTCGGCGGGAGGTCCTTCGCTCCCAAGCGGAGTGAGGGACCGTCCGCTGAATTGCTGCCAAATACCTGGACGTGCTGCCCTTCTCCGGAGCGGCCGCCCCAAGCACCTGCTTGACAAGCTGGTGCCTGGAGCCGGCCCTGATTACAATAGGCCCTCAGAGTTATATTTCATATTTCTAGTTTCAGATTCAAAAGTGGTACATTTATACAAATAGGATGACCATACTCAGTAGATTATAAGCTTTGTAATGATACCTTACAAGAGACCTTTTGCATGAAACTAACTAGTGGTGTTCCCCAAGGGTCAGTCCTCGGACCGATCCTATTCAACTTATTCATAAATGATCTGGAGAAAGGGGTAAACAGTGTGGTGGCAAAGTTTTCAGATGATACTAACCTGCTAAAGATAGTTAAGTCCAAAGCAGACTGTGAAGAACTTCAAAAAGATCTCACAAAACTAAGTGATTGGGCAACAAAATGGCAAATGAAATTTAATGTGGATAAATGTAAAGTAATGCACATTGGAAAAAATAACCCCAACTATACATACAATATGATGGGGGCTAATTTAGCTACAACAAGTCAGGAAAAAGATCTTGGAGTCATCGTGGATAGTTCTCTGAAAATGTCCCCGCAGTGTACAGAGGCGGTCAAAAAAGCAAACAGGATGTTAGGAATCATTAAAAAGGGGATAGAGAATTAGACTGAGAATATATTATTGCCCTTATATAAATTGATGGCATGCCCACATCTTGAATACTGCATACAGATGTGGTCTCATCTCAAAAAAGATATACTGGCACTAGAAATGGTTCAGAAAAGGGCAACTAAAATGATTAAGGGTTTGGAACGGGTCCCATATGAGGAGAGATTAAAGAGGCTAGGACTCTTCAGCTTGGAAAAGAGGAGTCTAAGGGGGGATATGATAGAGATATATAAAATCATGAGTGATGTGGAGAAAGTGGATAAGGAAAAGTTATTTACTTATTCTCATAATACAAGAACTAGGGGTCATCAAATGAAATTAATAGGCAGCAGGTTTAAAACAAATAAAAGGAAGTTCTTCTTCATGCAGCGCACAGTCAACTTGTGGAACTCCTTACCTGAGAAGGTTGTGAAGGCTAGGACTATAACAGAGTTTAAAAGAGAACTGGATAAATTCATGGTGGTTAAGTCCATTAATGGCTATTAGCCAGGACGGGTAAGGAATGGTGTCCCTAGCCTGTGTCTGTCAGACGATGGAGATAGATGGCAGGAGAGAGATCACTTGATCAGTGCCTGTTAGGTTCACTCCCTCTGGGGCACCTGGCATTGGCCACTGTTGGTAGACAGGATACTGGGCTAGATGGACCTTTGGTCTGACCCGGTACGGCCTTTCTTATGTTCTTATGAAGCATATTTTAGTTACATTATATTCACACTCATCAGCATACTTTCATAAAATCATATAGAGTGCAATGTCACACATCCCTCCTTTCTCCTCATGATCATTCTGCAGTAAGCCATCTGTCTGTTTCTCAGCCACATTAACCTCCACCCTACAAACAAATTGTCTTTTTTCCACTGGACAAAACTGCACATCCACACTAGAACATAAGGAATCCCAAATGTTTCTTTCCATTTCTTGAATCCTGAATGTGAAATAACAAGAATGGATTGGGGGAGATGGAGAAAGATATATTTTTTTCCTACAAAATCATTTTCACTTCATCCAGAATGTTCAGCATGGGAAAAAGACCAGGTGGTCCTGTTGAGGTGACCTCTATTCTCTGTCTCTAAACAGCTTTTGCTCTGAGTACATGAAGATGTGAGAAGGATGGGGAACATATTGTTTCTGTGGAACTGGTGGTATTTTTCTCTATCCAGTTACATCTGCATGCCTGAATTCATTACAGTGTTCAGTTTCATCTGTCTAAGCATTAATCTTAATCACACATATGGCCAATAGAACCTTTGCACAGCACCATCCAACATCAGGATTTATTGTTTATTTATATATAAACAATGCATGTACACATATTACATGTGTAAAAGCCACTAAAATATTTGGAAATTCATTTCTCCTTTATTTACCAGCCAAGACCGAAGCTCAGAGTCTTGAGCAAGTGTTTTCCATGCTGTAACTGAACTAACACATTTAATCAGTTGGCAAGGGCAACACAGGATTCTGAACTTAAGTCATGGAAGGTTAGCTAAGCAGGAAGTGATTTTCAAATCTATTAATGTAAATTGTAAATGTATATGGTGGGGAACAGTACATCCTGTTTGCAATTCCTGGGTTTTTATTAAACAAACAGAAGTTTTTTAAGTCACTTTAAAAATAATTATAACTGCTGAAATTAAAATTGGACATACAAATAGTGAATAGAGGAAATTTGGAATACCTCCCACTTCTGCTCAGTACAAGGATTCCAGGAAATACCTGCTTCCCTGTGCTGATTGGCTGTTTGCTCTAGCACTTTCTCCCGACTACCCCCAGTCTTGTCACCTGAACTTCACTCCGCTTGCCCTCCATGCTCCCTTCCCCCAGCTGCCCTATCCCTTCAGTGTCCTGTCTCCTCACATCCTTTATCTTTCTACTTAGCATATCCTCTCCTCACTAAATCCCTCCCAAAGGATTTCAATGACAAACACACACATATTATGGCACTGACATGAAATTTGCAGACCATCACGCTGCTAATTCGTGTATGTTCTGGCTTTCCCCCCTACCCTTTATCTATCTGGTCTATTTAGATTGTAAGCTCTTTGGGGCAGGGACTATCTGTTATTCTGTGTTTGTACTGTGCCTAGCACAAGTGGCCCATTCTGGGTTGGTCCCTAGGAACATACAAGGAGAATTGGCAGAGTGACAGAAAAAATGTTGAATTGGATCAATCTAGACCTTCCTAATTGTTTCCTTCTGGCTTGCTGTCACATTCTGGGGTGCAATCCAAATCAGTGAGTGGTTGTGTCACCATCAGCCCCGTGATCTTGGGTGCCTCACAATGCTTTGCTGTTGTAGCTCCCAACCAGGGCCACTCAAAAACAGCCAAGCAGCATGCAGGTCACACGCTGAGTGTCTGTGTAGCCACAGCCCTGGTCCAGTAACTCTGACACCAGCAGCCTATCAGCAACACATCAGACATACTCTGGCCTCCACCAGACTGTGTTACTATTCGCAGGATGACCCCAAAACACTCCCAGTCCTGAATTTTCCTAAAAACGTGCTCTGCACTGTCTAGCCCTCTCCTGGACAGTTCTGATATTAAAGGTCCTTTGCCCCGTAAAGGGTCAATATTCAACTGTTTCCTACGTTAACTGGAGTTACCAAACAACTCAGTTTAAACACAACACTGGATTAGTTTAGATTTATTTAACTACAAAGAAAAAAGTTTTAAGTGAGTACAAGTGTAATGTACTAAAGTCAATAATGGTTACAAGAGAAATAAAGAAAGCACGCTTCCTAGGAGCTAAAACTTAACAAGCTAGACTTGGTTCAAGGTAAAATCCTTGCCACATGTTCCCAGCAACAGGGCTGACCAAATTATCAGGTCAGCATCCCTCCCAAAGTCAAAGGGTGGTTCCTTTGTCGTCTTAGATGAAAGAGAGAAAACTTGGGGTGTTTTTGCCCCTCACTCCTATAGCCCAGTCATCCTTTGAAATGCATTTTCCTGAGAGTTTCCCTAGATAAAGTTCATTCCAGGAAAGAGACATAGGACCTATTGGTGAAAGAGGTTGCATGTTGTTGCTTGCTAAAATGCAGATGGGATCTGTTCCTGCTCTGGCTTTGTTGCCAAAGAATAACCATTTGATAGATGATTACCTATCAACTGTGATGACACGTGGCTAGAGGCGTTAGTTGTCCTTTATCTTTGGGAAACCAATTTACCTCCTCCCCAGACTTGTCTTGTAAACACATTTTAGTCATAATTTCAGCTGTTGCATTTCATACAGTGGTGATTCCAGAGTTAGGGTTGCATTCCAAAATGGACATAAACTAGGGAATACATTTCTGTTGCTCTTTAAAAGTAGGTTGCCAAACGCTGTGCAATTTCACACAATGCAATTTCCGGTTCTCTCCAGAATCTTTGAATAGAAAGTTTTTGAATTTGGCTCATTTTTTCCCTACTTTTCATTATTAATAAAACAATAACAATAATGCCCAACTCTTACATCATCTCAAAGCTCTTTATAAAGGAGATCAGTATCATTATCTCTGTTTTACAGATGGGGAAACAGAGGCACTGAGGCGCAACATGACTCACACAAGTTCACACAGCAGTTCAGTGGCAGAATTAGGAATAGAACCCAGATTTTCTGAGTCCCACTGTAGTGCTCTAGCCACTAAACCATATTATTTCCACAGATAACTCTTTAAAAAATGTCTTTCTATTTGAAACTTGGCAGAGGTGGCTCCTGGATAGATCTGCTGCACAGGGTCATTTATAGCCAGCCACATTATAACAACGTTTATGTGCTTTCAAACCTGACTAATGGGAGCTAGGGATGCACAAACTTGATCGATGGGAGGAGGGGGGAGTTGGGCACACAGACATCTGATTGGATGGCGGGGCTGTGTACTCATAACTCGTATTGGTTAGTGAGGGATGGAGATACACACAAAATCTTCTCTAGCAGGAGCTACACTTCTTGCTCAGATTTTATCCTATAACGAGAAGGATTCATGGGCAGATGCTAATGGATAAAATAATCTTAGTGGCTATACTTCTACTTCCCCACAGTCCTTCCCACATTTAACAGCAGACTCAATCAAACATTAATATACCCTATGAAATTAATACCCAAAAATCTATTGTTACTACACCACACAAACACATGCACCTGACTCAAACTCAGAAAAGCAAGAAAAAAACGAAGCCACCTAGCAGTAAGTACCAATTTCACATTCATCCGTAAGCTCACATCTTACCATTATCATAATGACCATTCACCACAGACCATGCACTGCAATCTGTATTTGAAGTTACACAGGCATGTTCTAAAGTGCTCAACTTTCCAACATCCCTTTTAACCACACTCTGCACACAACCCATTAGCTAACTACCTTCTCCCAAAACAACCAACTACTACTAGTGTTGGGGGAAACGTAACCTTTAAAAGGGATGTGTGCAGAAGAATGAAAGAAGGGGGGAGTGAAGGTTGCAATGCATGGCCTGTGGTGGCTGGTAGTTGAGGTCTGGTAAGGAGCATTTGTAGGTGGAGATGTAGAGGATATATAATGTTAGGTGGCTTACGTCTTCATTTTCTTGCTTTTGTGGGTTTGTCAGGCATGTTGGTTGTAGCAACCCTAACTGCCTCACACCAAGGTTTTTTGTGTATTAATAGCATAATGAATGCGTTAATATTTGTAAAGTACTTTAAAGATTAAAAACTTTTTATAAATGCTAAGTTTTATTCATTTTCTTATTCATATAATATCACTCCCCAGTTGTTTCACAAATTACAGTGTGCTAGGTGAAAACTTTAATGGCCCTAGCGATTTACTGAGTTTATTTCTCACACGTTGTAGTAATTGTTGTTTTACTAACTATAGTCAATTTCTCATCATGGTAGCTAGGCACTTACAATCACCTACTTTCAAACTGAAACCAAGAATGAACTTAACCAGCTGCTAAACCAAACAAAAGCATCTTGCATCATGTCCTCAAGATGTGAGTGTTAATCATGAGATTCCTTCATGTAGCAGTCCTGCTATACCGCTGTTAAGTCCAATACAGCCAAACAGCTATGGTTTATAAGTTTCTTATTACCGTATTACCATTAACCATATGAATGGGTCTGTAGCTAGGAATACTTTTAAATTAACTTTGTTTGGTCCAACTGGTGAAAAGTACAAAACATTTATTCCATTTCTAGTGCTTTATCTTTCCTTTATCACTGTTTTCAAAATACAACCCAACTGATATAACATTAATAATACTATTAAAATGTTTGGGGCTAAATACTGGTCCCTCTGAAGTCGATAGCAAAAGTCCCATTAATTTCAGTGGGACCAGGATTTGGCCCTTAGTTATTAAGGGTAGAGTGAGAGCAGCTTTAATCCATTCTTGACAGAGGCAGACCTATTTATTTTAAAATGATCACTCTAACATTGAAAAGCAATGTCCTTTTTCAAGCATTGAGACAGAGATTAGTTAAATGTGCCTAAACCAAATTATACTTCCATAAAATGCTTGTAATGGTATAAGTATTCCCATTATTTTATTACCTTCCATATAAGTGGAAACAATCTAGTAGATAGCTGAGATCTTTAAGAATGACTATGGCTGCGTTAACAGAGATTTTTAGAAGTATTTTTCTCCACTAGTTCCATACCATTAGACTGGAAAACAAGCTTTGGTTGCTCTACTTGATAAGGCTGTGTATCCTGCTGTGCTCCCTTTAAATACGTTTATGGAGGCCTTGGCAGAGCAAATGATATTTAGTGAGCAACATGGGTGATTAGCTGGAGCCGTGCATGGGTCCTGAACCAACTATTCCACCATCAGGAAGCATTTGATTCTTTAAATGACTTGTGCACTTCCAAGGGTAATGGGTCTGTTTATTGAGCGTGTGGAAATGCATTTGATTTAGTCAATTTGGGTCCCTGCATATAAGCAAATTACAGTTAGGGCTTAAGCAGTGTGAGGTAAATTGGTTCGCATGCACATTTTAAAAAAAAAGGTTCTTGCTATGGGTACATTTGCAAAGGCAAACTGTTATATGGAGATAATGTTGTACAGAGTACCTTGCATTTGGTAAAAGGTAAAAAGATTGTAAAATTCTCCTGGGGCCCTTTAGGGTTTTTTTAAGTGCATTTGCATTTGAACAGTTACAAAACCAAAATACTCTTATTTTTTTTTCTTGAACCTAGTTCACAACATATAGTTTGGAATGACTTAAATTAGAGAAACAGTGTTAGGAAAAATGTTACAATTCAGACATGTTTAAGAGAACAAACTTCTACAGCCCTTTCTCCCACTATGTTTCACTACAGTCTCTCCTACTGGAAGAAGAGTTTCTGGCAAGGTGGAGTGGACAAGGGGAGGAGGAAAGGGGTCAGTTTTAGGAAATGGCATAAGCAACAAGGGTTTTTCCCACAGAACTTGGGCTGTCCACATGTCCTCCCAAAACCAGGAACAAAGCTATTTTCCCTACTCTACTGTATTGTTGCAGACATAGTTGCTGACAGGTATTTTGAAATAAATTATCAAACTAATTGAAACTGGCATGATTATATTGTATTATTTTGACAAATAAATATGCAGAAGTTTTCAGAATTTTAAACAGTTGTGCACAGAATTTTTATTTTTTGGCTCAGAATTCCCCCAGGAATATTACCTGCTATTTACAGTGTCAGAGTCAAAGAGGGTGAGTAACTACTGCTTAGAGCATGTCACATGACCAAAAATGTACTGGAAAACACAATATTGATTTTTTAAAAAAATTTCTGCAGAAATTTTAATCAACACTTTTGTTGTTTCAAAATCGATACTTTCAAGCTTTTAAAAAAAAATCTCACCCATATGACTCCATTGGCCAATTGCAATCATCAATTGAAAACTGCAAAAGAACAAACTAAAACACATGACAAACAAGATCCAACACTGAGGTCAGTGAACACCTAGCTAAAGTTTTCATCAAAGTTTCCTTAAAACACACCAACTAGCCAAAAACTGAAAATGATTTAATGAAAATTTTCTTCTTCTGAAATAGGTCACTTTTTTTAACTCAATGGAAAACCTTTTTATTCCAAACATTTCCACCCGTTTGACTGCTCCTTGGAGTAGCAGTTACCTCCACTGTCTTTTGTAGCATAAAATGCAATGGTTTTGAAGGGCAGCACGCCCCCTGCCAACTAGGCTCTGTGAGCAAAATTAAAGCTCCCATCCAGCAAATGAAAGTACTCACAAGCGTAAAGTAAGACGTGTTTTACTGAACCAGGGCTTTTATGTGCACATGGGCTTGAGTCTGCAATGTGTTGAGCCCTCTTGTCTTAATGCACACTTAGGGGGCCTGTGCATAGGTGCTGGACCTAGGGGTGTTGGGGGTGCTGCCATACTCCCTGGCTTGACGTAGTAATAACCCAAATAAATGGCTTCCACTGTCAACATCCCCACTATAAAAATTGCTCCAGTACCACTAGGCCTGAGTGTGCAGCATCTTGCTGCATCCAGTCTTGGTGCTGTGGGCAGCATGAATGTTAAGAGGATCATGTATTCCGCCTTGCCTCCTGCTTCATTTCCAGTAATTTTTCTCCCATCGGTGCAGCATGTCTCAGGGCAATAGATTAGTCTCTTCCTTTGCAAAAACTACTAGTGGAATCCTTTCCTGTAGCAATGGGGCCTTCAAACCCCAGATTCTCTACAGAAAAATGCAAAGCAAGAACTTTCCTTGGATATTCATGCCTCTTTTTCGGGTGTAAAAGAAGGTCACAAAAGGGGTTAAATCAAACTTGAGGAGACAAGTGCTGCATAGTTTAGAGAACCTCATATAGAGAGCGCCCTGTGTCCTGGGCCCTTTGGAAAGGGATCAAGATGAAACATGCTATCCTTATGCATCTTCAAAAAGGACCATACTAAAATCTAGGTGAAATGCTTGTATTTCAGGATCTGATCCTGTGTGGTGCTGAGTATCCCATTGAAGAAGGTGCCACACACTCTCAGTTGTCAGTTAAGTCACTAACATCAGTGAGAGCTGAAGTGCTCAGCATCTTCCAAGGTGGCAGGCCTGTGACCTGTATTTGATTGTGTTAATTAAAACCTGTAATGTACACCACTGTGATGCACACTGCCCTGTCTACAAATGTGCTTAAAAAACAGAAATTATTGCCTGAGCTAATCCACAAGATTTAAACAGGTCATCTCACAAATGGTGTTTAAACAAGCAGTCCCTAAATTCATTATGTCCCTTGATTGTTTCTTTGCTTTATAGAGCTTGCAGAGTTGCAACTAATGGCACAGTTTAAAAAACATTAACTTTGGGTGCAATCACAATATCTGAGAAACTACTAGATTGACATCCCGAGTCCACTCAGGAAGAAAGGTTTTATCAATGGCATGAGATGAAACACTAGTGGCGATATCCATCTCTGACAGTACATAAGGCTTTGCTTCTTTTTAATCATTCACACACAGACCAGGGGAGCTGCTCAGGAATCTCAATGTGGGAACCAATTTGGTTCCTGGCTTCTTGAGCCAGTGGGGAGCAGGAGCCATGGAGCCCCTCACTTTACTCTCTGTGATTCCTCTGTCCCTTTGAAGAAAAAGCTCCTATCTGGTGGGTAAATGAATAAAAAAAGACTTTGACGGCATCATTTATTTCAATGCACCAATGTGTTTCTTCACCTGAAGATTCCCATTTCCACGCCAGCTATAAGAGTCGTGTCTCTGCAAGGCAGGGCATTTGGTAAGTGAAACTAAGAGGAGAAATATGTGGAGGACCTTCCCTAAAGGGAAGAAAGGACATTCACATAAACAAAAACAAACAAAAAAGAGTGACATGAAGGGAAATCTCTGGAACAAGGGGGACAGAGGCAGTAGTAGTAATAAGGACTAGGACTATCAATTAATCGCAGCTAACCCAAGTGATTAACTCAAAACAAATGAACTTAATTAAAAAAATTAATCATAATTAATCACAGTTTAATCATGTCGTTAAGCAATAATAGAATACCAATTTAAATTTAGTATACATATTTTGGGAAGTTTTTTCTACATTTTCAAATATGTTGATTTCAATTTCAACATAGAATACAAAGTGTACAGTGCTCACTTTATATTATTATTTTTGGTTTCAAATATTTGCACTCTAAAAAAGATAAATAAAAGAAATAGTATTTTTCAGTTCACCTTATACAAGTACTGTAGTGCCATCTCTTTATGGTGAAGTACAACTTACAAATGTAGATTTTTTTTTTTTTTTACATAACTGCACTCAAAACCAAAATAATGTAAAACTTCAGAGCCTACAAGACTGAGTGGTCTTACTACTTCTTCAGCCAATTGCTAAAACAAATAAGTTTGTTTAAATTTGCGGGAGATAATGCTGCCAGCTTCTTATTTAGAATGTCACCTGAAAGTGAGAACAGGAGTTTTCATAGCACTTTTGTAGCGGGCATTGCAAGGTATTTATGTGCCACATATGTTAAACATTCGTATGCCCCGTCATGCTTTGATCTTTTGTTTATCTTTTTTACAGTGCAAATATTTGTAATCAATAATAATAATAATATAAAGTGAGCAGTCTACACTTTGTATTCTGCATTGTAATTGAAATCAATATATTTGAAAGCAAAACATCCAAAAAAATTTATAATACATTTAAATTGATATTCTATTATTTTTAACGTGATTAAAATTGTGATTAATCATGATTAATTTTTTTAATAGTTTGACAGCCCTAGTAAGGTCCTGTTAGGGATGAGATAAATCGCCTGATCCTGCAACTGGATCCGTATGGGTGCACCTTTGCACCTGTGTGGAGTCCCAAGATGAGATGCTCCACTGATGTAAATTGGCATAGTGCCATTGAAGTCAGTGCAGTTATATCAGCTTACACTGGTTAAGAATCAGGCTCCCAGAGTTTGCCTATTTCAGGGACTTATATGGCCTCCGGTACTGTAGTATCTGGGCACCTCACAATCTCCAATGTATTTATCCTCACAACACCTCTGTGAGGTAGGGCAGTGCTACAGGGAGGCCAAGGGCCAAGTTGACAAAGATAGTTAGATTCCTAAAGATGAACTTACGCTCCTAGTGGGATTTCAGGAGTACCTAAGCAGGTTAGATCCCTAACACTCATTGAAATCCCTGGAATTTAATTCACATAGGCACTTCTGAAATCCCACTCGGCACCATCTGCACCTTCAGGTGCATTAAACTGTTGCTCCAAATGCCTTGTCTAAAGTCATTCAAGATGTCCACAGTGGAGCAAGGAATTGAACATGAGGTCTCCTGGGACCTAGGCTAGTGCCCAAACCACTAACCCATCCTCCAGCTCTACATGGGTCTAATCTATCTATGTGGAGCTCATTGAAGGATTGAGGCCTTAGACTGTATGAGTCCTGTCCACTTCGTATTTTAGCCCAGAATCATAATGAAGAGAACATTAAGAAATAAAACAACTGTAGAGTCTTAACATCCTGGAGTCAGCGTCTGAGTCTCTTCTCTGGAAACCATTGTCATTCTTCCGGCCAATGCCAGCTAGAGGTACAACAGGTGCCAGAATAACTTCTGATGAAAAGGGAGATGTGAGACAATTTACTCCGCTTTATGGAATATTTTATACTACTGTACATCATACAAGTTAAAAATCTTGAAACCACAGGTATCTACTTTCATTATTATTACAGTGTTAATAAACACTGCAAACAAGTCTTAATAAAGACAGACAAGCAGAAAGGATCATTTTAATTTGCATCCAAACAAATATCCCACTGGGAAAAGGCAAAAAAGAAAAGTGGAGGAATCAAATGCTAGAAAAGTTGTGCAATTTGCTCAAGAAAATAACTGTGCAGCTAAGGGAAAACTGTGAGGCTGTGTTATGTTGAGCTATGTGCAGTGTAGCTGTAGCCATGTCAGTCCCAGGATATTAGAGAGACAAGGTGGGCGAGATAATAACTTTTATTGGACCAACTTCTGTTGGGGAGAGAGACAAGCTTTCAACCTTACACAGAGCTCTTCAGATCTGGGAAAGGTACTCCCAGAGTCCCAGCAACATGTAAAGTGGAACAGATTGTTTAGCATAAGTAGTTAGCACATATTCTGAGGGACCATTCAAGGTAGAGTGTTGAGCTGTAAGTTATGTGGTTGGTTTCCTTGGAACATAAAAAGTACATATAGGGAAACCGATGGTAGGAAGTTTTTTCCTAGGATTTTATTTCTTTGCTGAAAGTACACATTTTAGTTTCTGATGCATCATTTAGTTTATACTGGCTCCTGCACCAAATATGAAACAGAGGAGGTTTGGCTTTTGGCGTTTGAATAGAAATATCATATCATATCCCTCTGTGTCAAAAGGTGAAAGTGTGTCATATTTTGCAGCATTTCAGCCATTTGAAGAAATGCTTTGTATTCTCCAATATGAATTATAACAGGGCAGTAATATATAGGCTGAATAATTCTGTCTTGTTTCAACAGCTGCTACAACTCAGGAATATAGCATGAAACGTTAGCAGCTACTTAAAGATTTTTTTTAAAAGGTCTGCACACTTGTGCTTACTTATGATTCATGTAGGACACAGAAGAGATTCTCCCCATATGTAGATAGATCTTTTCTACCCTGGCTGACTGGAGAATGGGATTATGACATCAGAGATACTATGCAAATGACATCTGATTAGTTGACAAGGGAATTGATTATTTAGTCTGTTTAAAGCCCTCCTTTTTGGTTTGCTATTTTTAAAAAAAAAACAAAAAACCTCAAACTTTTCAGAAATGACTGGAAGAAAAACTATCTGAATGTTAAAATTTCAACACCATTGACTAGAGCTAGTAAGGAAAAGTACTTCATTTCCCATTACTTTTTTGTTAATGAAAATTTTTCATTTGCTGGATTTTTTTTAATTTTTGCAAAATATGTTTAAGTTTACTCAAAAAACTGATTTTATTTTTGTTTCCAAAAAGAATTTGTTTGTTTGTTTCAGATATTTGATTTTTCAATGAAAACCTGATAATTTTTGTCAAAAATGAAAAATTTCTGTCTCATCAGGAAACACTTTGTCAAAAATAAATTTTTTTTTGGGAAATATTGTCAACCAGCGCTATCCCTATCCCTCCATTTAAGATATGACATATCTCATGATTGACATCTGACCCTTCCCAGGCACCCTTCCAGTAAAATGAAGGAAAATCAGACTTGATGTTCCTGATATTTCTAAGCTAAAAAAAAAAAAAAACAGGCAAAAAGAAAAAAAAAAAGTCTTTAAACATACTTTTTAGGTCTTCATTCATTCAGTGTAATAAAGAAACAAATACAAAGCATAGCACAAACCTATTTTTCCCATTGTAGGCCATCTGTAAAGCGCTGAACATACAATTTGGATCTTAGAAATTTGAAGGAACATGAGTATGAAAATATATGAAAACAAAGAGTTTCTTCAGATGTCTGAAGTGCTGCGATATATGAAAATATTTTTGAGTTTTATTGGATACAAAAAGAAAACAAGGCTATTTTTTTCACGGACAGCACTGGATTTGAAAATGAAGCTCATCAGGGAGTGTTGGATTCAGAAGGAATGCAAAATCAGGGCCACCCTAAAAACATACTGCACAAGTTTCCAAAGCTATCACACTTCCATACTCTAGACTACAGCAAAGTTTTGCTTTGAAGAATAGCATTGAAGGGAGATTCCGTTGTGAACATTTGGCAAAAGTGAAGTTCTGCATGACTGTTTTGTGAACCTCCCGGGAATAACTTTGAAAATGCAGAGGTTAGCAATTTGGAACAATATACAAGAAAGATACTATAGACTAGTCATCAGACCAATTAATCATTACACAAAATGCATCGAGCATTCATGATGATGGCCCTGCCTCCCACCAAACCTTAGCATTTTAGGGAGAACCTGTGAAACAACTTTTAACTCTGACCCCACTTACCTCTCCCTCTATATTCATACTACTCTGCACGGAGTGCTCTTAGGATTTTATGGGAGATGTTTCTGTGCATCCCTCTCTTTCAGACTGCTGATAAAAGCAGCTACAATAAAAGACATTAGAGAAAAATCACCTCAATTTTGAAGCTCCTTGTAAATTAAGTGTTTGGTTAGTAGTTCAATAAAGAGAGGATGGTCGAGAAAAGAGACCAATACTGTGCAAATTCCCTCTGCTGGTCTACCAGTTCACCTCCATTTTGCTGCAGCACTGTTGTTATGGCAGTTCTAGGCCTCTCTTATAAAAAAAAAAGTCTGAAAATTCTGCCACATATGGTGTGTATAGGATGTATGCTAGAGATGGTCACTAAACATTCTCACTAGTGGCCTGTTTAAATCCAGGTCTCCAGGTGTGAAACACTAATACACTAATCCCCCATGTCAATTTGCTCCCATTTCTGTATCTCCAAACAAAAAACACACATTACATTCCAAAGCTGTTCAAATGATATATGAGAGGATTTAAGTCTAATATAGTCTTTGTAACAACAGCGCACAAATTAAATGCACCCAGCATTGCCCCCAACCAAGCAATGATAAATTATCTTTGTTCCATGTCCCGAACTGAACCAGTCCATTAATCCAAAGCAGAGTTTTCTGTTAAAAGCATTTTTAAAAATTTGGGAGTGGGACAAAACAAAACTGATTTTTGAAATGAGTTAATACACTTTTTTATCTAAAGTGCATTCACACACACACACACGAGTCTCTCCATATTATACAGTCCCACTCATGAAAAACTATGGTGAACAATTCCATTTCAAACTACAGAAAACCAGCACAAAAGATTAGAGTAACTATTGCTTTATTCAGTTAAAGAAAGAAGAAATGAATGATTATGAATTTAATCTTCTTTTGGGAGCTATCTTGAAATAGAACCATTTAAATAGATCACAGACAGAACTCAAAATACTTGCACAAAGACATTTTATTATAAACGTACTGTATATAACATTTATATATAACATTTTTTTAGGCACTTAGAACAATCAGATGCACATCAAAGTTGAATGATCTCATGTTAGTTTGCAGGGCATGATAGAGGTTGAACGCCCTTCAGCTCCAAGGCTCTGCTGAAGTGAATCTCCTGAGGTTTACCAGTGCCTTTGGTGAGCTTCAGCGAGCGAATGCAGCCTTTAAAACGGATATTTGTAGTCAGGCCAAACTGGTTCAGACCATCTGAAAAAACAAAAAACAAAAAAACGAAGTTGTTACCTCATTTTTCTTCTTCAAATCTCTTCTCCCACTTGCATTCCAAAATATATATATTCTTCACAATTTACTTGCTGCACTCCATTCTTTAGCAGGAGAGCGGTTAAACCTCTAAGCAGGTTTGATAAATGCTTGATTTGGTGGCAACTATCTAATCGGTCTCTTTCTTCATCCACAATGTGCTACTGGCAAAATCAGAACGCATTTAAATCTTCAATTTAAATCACACCACTCAGTTCAGGTGATATTCATATCATTAAATAAAGCAGCTTTCAGTCTTCCTGAGAGGTCCAAATGGCATTTTTTCTACAGTACTAACTAATGGCATGCAGCAGACAAATAATGGTTCTGTGCATCTGCAACCTGTGGTCTGTTTACATGTGGTATAAAGGATTTATCAGCATGAGTCTGGGATGGGTGCATTTACTCATAAGTAGCAAAGTTGTCAGGGCGACTTCTGCATCCCCAAAGGGCACATACTGTCTATTCTGTATGTGCTGCAGGTATCACAGAGAAGCTACCTTAGCAATGTTATGGAGAGACTATTTTTGGATTATATTTTGTATCTTTGTGTCTGTAAAGGCAGGGGCTTTAGCTACACTGAGTCCAACCAACTGTATTGGGCTCGGATAGAGCCACACAAACACTGAAAATGACCCCAAATTGCTTTTACATGCCTAAAAATGTCACAACTTTAAAGTCTGCCATCTTGGGAACCCTGACGCCTAGAAGTGAGTGCTAGTCCCATTGGGAAGCTGGAAATCTCCCCTTCACAATTGTTTGAAGTTCCCAGCCTTGTTTCTCATCTGTATTCTGAGTGAAGTAGTGGCCACAGGGAGCCAGTTGTGCTTCCTGATTCAGGGCTGCCTAGCTTTAGTGCAAGACGGGGCATTACAACATCAATGGAGGATTGGGCACAGCACAGGTCTGTTCCACTACAAGCCCTCCCCTACCCCAAAAACTCTGACCCCTCCTTCTCCTTACACTGGGGATGTGTGTGTGGGGAGGGGAGGGCAGGGAGAGAGACATTTGTTGGTGCAGGAGGCAATGGCAGTTGACCTCAACAACTTTCTGCTGGTGGAAAATTCCCCTGCCCAAGGGAATTCTCCACCAGCCAATTTCAGATGGTTTAATGAAGCATAAAGCAACCTCAGTGGACTGTTGAATCCGGATCCCATGATAATGGATGTTAAATTTGTGACATATGTACACATAGAAATGCTGCCACTGGGCTTGGATTAAATCTTGTCTGTTCTGTGCCTCAGGTGAGGATAAATTGGGAAAATTCCACATTTGGAGGAAGACAAAACATTTCTCTGGCAGGCTGATTAAAAAGAGGCAGGTGTGTGAGACTGTTGAGGTGTTTGGAATGTTAGAATAAACAAGGGGAATGGATTAGTCAACAGAAGGAGGAGAGATGGTCAAAGATGCATGATAAATTATTTATCACATGGATCCACAATTTAGTATGCAGCTTTAACTCAGTTCATGAGTATCATTCCAATGCAAGTGGTGTGGATTTGTTTTATATAGACTGTTGTGTTACACCTGATTGCCCTTCTTTTGGCTAAATGCAGCTCATAACTCATTATGCACATCACTGGAAACTTTTCTTTAGCACCAGTTCTTATATTAGAGTCTAAGGATTGCTGTAAAAACAGGCTCTGTTTGCCAGAAGCTGGGAATGGGCGACAGGGGATGGCTCACTTGATGATTACCTGTTCTGTTCATTCCCTCTGGGGCACCTGCCATTGGCCACTGTCGGAAAACAAGATACTGGGCTAGATGGACCATTGGTATGATCCAGAATGGCCTTTCTTATGTAAAAATATCTGGCTTTCGCTTACATATCAAACAATACAGGAAACACATCAGATAACATCTGGAGGGACTGAAAGCTAAGTGTTACTGGATACATTGTATTATATCATTTAGAATGGAGGAAAAATGCAAAGAAAATAAGTCAGAGCTCAGTGCAATGCTCACAGATGTCAATGGGAGGTCTTCTATTGACTTCAATGGAAACTAGAATAGGCACCCTTATCTGATATTTAGCTTCTCTGTTCACAAGCTTGTATAAAACAGCACTAGGAGTGCTACAAAATTAGTAAAAAAACCCCAATATTACGAACATTTTACAAATTTCTGAAATTTGATTTTCAATATTAAATTATTCCTCAAATAATTCTTGGTCTATTGTTCGTTCGTGAACAGTTAGCTGTGAATATTCACTATCAGTAGAATAAGTATGAAGGCCTCTGGATCCTTTCACCCCTGTTAGAAATAACTTTGCCGGGGCTCATTGAAGTACTTCTGAAGCGTAATGTTTGTTTTGCCTTTAAAAATAAACCAGATTGCACCAAATGGGAAATATTTTCAAAAAATTCCTGAGGGAGGACAGCCTCATCTTCTACAGATTGTTCCCCACATTCCCTAAATCAATTTTCACAGGCTGAACTCTGTGTTATATGATCAATATACTCAGCCTACCTTTTTTTCTAGCAGCCATGTGTAAACATTTTTGGCAGTTCAAGTTTGTCAAATGCTGTTGCTGTTGCCTTGGCTATGAAAAAGTGTTTTTGTTTAAATGTGAAAAGAAAGGAATAGAGTCTTTTTGCTCCTCTCTGAAAGTGCATCACTCCCTTGGATAGCGGGTTTATTATAAGCTCAAGGGAAAAAGAACTACAGGCTTCCTTAGCTGAAATATTGGCAACACATGACTGAAATTCAGTGCTGCAGAGCTCCTGTTATTCAAAGGGCACAAGAATGAAATCTAGATAACTGACATTTGTACTGCAGAGAAGTTTGGATATTCATAACCATGCTACCTTCATTGATATTAGTGTGTGAAACCGAATTATATTTAAGACATTGGCAACGCCTTATTACTAGACAGCATGAATAATGCCCTGTTTGTGTGTTGGACATCTACCAGGATATCCTCCAATGAAGACAGGATCATTAGTGTCCGCAGAACTGGAGACTCCATTTGGGTTGCTCCGGTCCACCTGATTCCCATCCACAGTCAATTCTAATCGGTGCTTGATCTTGTTTGCAGTAACCTTGTGCCACTGTCCATCACACAAGCTGCCTGGTTTGTCAGGCTCATAGATGGCAGAGAATCTGCCTGCGCCATTATCCACATGGAACATCAGCTGGAGAATGTAACATGAAAGTGAGGGGAAAGGATGAGTTATCAAAATACTAATTATACAGAACATGGTGATCTAGTATTCATCAAATCTGACCTTCCCAAAAGCTACATATAGATTTAGAATAAATGTAGAGTTAAACATAAATTGTCTTATTACATTTCTAAATCAACACAAGTCAGCTCAGCTCCATTGTGTTTATTTCCATCACCAGAATTTAGTAACTATGGCTCTGATCCTGCACCCAGTTCTGTGGGGGTGGATCCTTGCACCCATACAGAATCCCACTAAAGCCAACAGAGCTCACATGTGTAGATCCATGTGTAGCTCTGGGGCCTAGGTTAGCAGGAATGTGCAAAGCTGTGGGCCTGGTTTGCCAACTTTCTGTGGTGAGACTATACAAGGACAAAAAATATTGGTTTTGTGTGGGTCTTATACAAAACAGAGCTATTTACTTTTAAGCACAGCTGAGTGATTGATTAAACTATGTACCAACATTGAGTTACACACACAAGGGACTGATATTCATGACATGATAGACACAGTGCCACAACTTTGCACATTCCTGATGACATAGGCCCAATGCTGTAATGCAGGAAACACAGCAATGTTGCAGAATAACATGTTAGGATGACTTAGCAAAACTAGAAGTGTGAGACAAATTTGAAAGGGGAAGGACTGACTGGCATATATGAGGCTGTGATCTTGACTGAGATGTCTTAACATTAAATCAGAGTTTAAATTTGTTCATGCATTTAAAAACACACAAATGCACTACAGATATCCAGAAATGTATCAGATGATGCCCTCACTGCAAAATGCCTTCACTCACTTTTTCATCTACCAGCTCGATGCCGAGTCCATCCATTTTTTGGCTGCTGATTCCCAGCAGAACACCATTCATTCGAGTAGTACGGAATTCAAACTCCACTAGTAGGTCTGTTCCCACTTTATATGTTCCAACTGGGGAGTGGAAAATATACAGTAATATATTTAGAAAAACAGCTACAGTAATATTTAGTCCAACTGAAATCGAGGGTAAAATAGTGGTCATGGTACCAGTTCTTAATATAGATCTTGCTGGAAATACACAAGATCAAACACCAGGCATAACGTTTGAACATACTGAATGTGATTCTGAAAAGTGCTCAGAGTCAGAGCTGGCCTAACTCTGCTCCCACGGAAGTCGATGGGGGTTAGGCAATGCTGAATGCCTTTGAAAATCCCACGTGCTATAACTGGTTCTCTTTTAGCACTAGAAAAATTGTAGTTTATTACCTGTTTTGGCAAAGCCTGTTCCATCAAAGAATGTTCCTTTCTCTGCATTGGTAAAGCATTTGCCAACATTGAAGCTGGAGGTTGGATTATCCAGGTCAACAGAAGCCTCTGTCATCTTAAAATTTCTGATGCAACCATCAATGCTGTAGGTGACCTGGGTGCAATTTTCAAACAGAGACTGCTGTTATGAAAAGCAAGCAGAAATGCTGGTTTGGAAAGGCTCAATTATGGCATCAGAAAGTATCCCTTCTTTTGATTCTGTGTTTTGCTGCTGGATGTGTGGAGCTGGATGAGTCTTGAACTTTACACGGCTAATCCACAGTATCTGATTGTAATAAGAATCTAATCTCCATCACACTACAGACTAATTATGTTGCTTTTCTGAAATTCTAGGGATCAGATCTCACAAAATGAAGTCACATCTCTTCGGCTTAATGGAAGGGGCATAAACTAATGCACTGCATAATGAAACATAGCAAATTGCACAGGCAATGCAGAAATGTAATAGCCCATACTTTACTTCTGTAATTGAATAGAGTCCGTACTTTCTAGTTAAGACAGTAGAAAAAGGCATGGAGTACAGTAAGTGTTCTCAAGTAACATTACTACATTTTTTGTTTATCATTCCATTGAGGGGCTAACCTTACATATTAAAGCTGTGCTTATATTGGGCCACAGCCTTCTAAATGTGCAACTCCTGCTTAAGTGAATGGAAGTTTTACATAAATACTGATGGCATCATAATGCTCTTCACATAACCTTATCTATGACCATTGTATGATCGTAGCTAAGATATTATATGAATGATTTTCTTGCATCTTTATCCGTGTTTTACAATTTAACAAGTCTTCACTATGAGAGCTAGGTATTATTATTATGCTGCTCATTGGATGACCTTTAAAGGAAGAAGCAGCAGGGATTGCAATGAGTCTGTGTAGCTGGTGTGACGTACTAGCACTTTTTTCCCCTCCCATCTCAGATAATGTCTCTTTCCTTTGATGCTGGATGCTGTGCAGAGCAGCATTTCCTCTCTCCTCCCTGAAGAAGGGCCTGGGAGTCCGCCCATCTACTGGACAACTGGTGCTGGCAGAGGTTGGGGAGAGGAAGCTCAGGAGCATGGAGGGCCTACAGGCTCTAAAGAAAGCCCTTGGCCCAGTGGTGTTGAAACAAGAGGTGCTGGGGGTGCTGCTGCACCCCTTGACTTGAAGTAATATCAACAAACCCCAAATACATGATTTCGATCATCAGCACTATAAAAATTGTTCCAGCCCTGCCTTGGCTGATGCTGGAGTGTGATAATATTGGGGAAGTGAAGGGTAAATGTCAAACACACACTCCAAAGGACAAAAAGTGTGCACACACTCATGCATTTGGTGTGAGGGGGGAAGAGAGAATGAGAAAAAACACTAACACATGGAGATTGGGGGAAAAGGAGAAGGAGGCAGATATTGAGGAGGGAAGAGAGGTACACACACACTGGGACAAATCTTGCTCTCAGTAGCACCCATGTAAGTCTCTTAAGGCCACTGATTTCAATGGAATTTCTAAAACCTTTCCAGTTTTATTCATGTTTTCTTTGTACAATCTTTCCTATAAGAAATCTTTATTCACTGGGTCTGTTTTGTGTCCTGTAGTATTTTGTACACAGTGTTGTTGTAGCCGCATTGGTACTAGAATGTTAGACAGACAAGTGGGGTGAGGTAATATCTTCTGTTGGTGAGAGAGACAAGCTTTCAATAAAATATATTACCTCACCTATCTTGTCGCTTTTTTTGCAAGATACAGTTTGTAACTATTAATTAGAACTGTACAAAACTTTAATTAAAATTTGAAAAAAATCCTAGTGAATGTAGTTTTGGACTCACCAGTGAATTCAGCCAAGATCTGCATGAATAGATCTTCTGACCATTTCTAGAAGAGCACTTAATGAAAATTTTTCCAAACCAATGAATTTTGTTACCAAAATGTCAAAACTTGACAAGTTTTGACAATTTTACCATGAAGTAGGCAGTTTCAGATGAACCAGAGAAATGGACAAGTTTTATCTGAAGAAGTGGGGTTTTTACCCATGAAAGCTTATGCCCAAATAAATCTGTTAGTCTTTAAGGTGCCACCGGACTCCTTGTTGTTTTTGTGGATACAGACTAACACGGCTACCCCCTGATACTAAGTTTTATCTGAGGTTCTCACTGAGCTTTTATGTTTGCAAAAGCCCTCTGTACCATGCTGGAGCCTTAAAATTCCAAGAATCCTGCTGGAAGGGAGACTTGTATTTTTAAACTTGAATTCCCCCTGCAGAACAGTGGAATTGTAAGGGTCCAGGACTGTAAAGCTTTTCCCTCTCCCCACAGTAATGACTATGGGCCAGTTTCAATTCTTTGTACTGACAGTATTCTAATCTAGGTCCTTCCAACTACTTAAAGAAGAATTGGAAAGGCCCTTTTATATTTTGGAAAAGAAATGTAAATGGTGATACCGGACAACACATATTTAGAGACTGTGAAATGCCTTATTAAACTTTCTTCCTTACTGGACCGATTCTTCTTGTTGTATAGTTAATGGGCAATCCTCCGACATACAGCATTCCCACAACATCCAAGATATCGGCCTTCTTGGGGCTGGTGGTCCTGTTTGAAACACCATCTACTAAAAGGATTCCTTCTTGCTTGGTTCGAAATATTTTTACCTAGAAATAAGACATAAATATAGCACATTAGTGAGAGTTTTCTGGTACCAGAGAACCTTAGAGCAAAGGATGCTTTTCAAAGTGCAACTTCAGATTTCCACCTTAAGCCAAATAAAACTTCCTCTATGTAAAGAATAAGGCAGACAATATTACTATTACTTATTATTTGTATTGCTGTAGTGCCTAGCAGTCCTAGTCGTGGACCAGGACTCCACAGTTCTATGTGTTGCACAACCACAGAACTAAACTTTTAATTCAAATATGACAGGAAGCATCATGAGGATTCGTATTAGAATTACTAAATGCATAGGGGATGCCATTTGAAAACTCAATGTTTGCCTCACTAAAGTGATAGCAGTTCTGCTGCATCTCTTCTTCTAGATCTAGGAAAATCCCGTGCTAACTGCAGGCATTTGGGATGGTAAATCTTGACTTTTTAATAGCATCCGCTGTAAAGGATTATTACAGCACATATTTAAGAACTATATCCCATGACTGAGTTTCTTGTTCCTTTAGCTTATACTTGCTACAGATCATAGTTCAGGATGGAGTAAATGTAACACACCCAGGCTTAGTAAGATTCCTGTCAGACAAATAGGACGTGACTCATATGGAGAAACAAAAATTGCTGAGGAGTTGTTCAAACTCTGCCCATAACTACTGCTAAACCACTCTCTCTCTCCAAAGATATGTATCAGACTCCCCAGTAACTTCTGCAGCAGTGCTTCTGTGTATTAAGAGGACTAAATGTCATGTATAGTATACATGGTAGCTAAATTAAGGTAACATTTTTAAAACACCCTGGTGATGATAATGATGCTAGTGACTTCGATTTCAAGGACGACGTTGACAATCAGAGTTTGTACTAATGGGCCTTCACGTGACTCCATAGACCAATTCGGGAAGAACATTTGCCACATTGGCCACAGAGCGATTTGCCTAGTTGTGGTGATTGAGTTGCACTTTGTTTGTGTGCTTCTAGCTGCTCAACTTGATTCTTCTCAAAGTCATGGATGCTCACCTTTACCACGAGGCGCCATGCAATACGATCAACTGCCAGTTGCTCAAAGGTCAAGTCAGAAATGTTTGTTTTTCATACGTTTTGTTTCAGGGGGTCTTTGAAGCATTTCATCTGCTGTCCATGTTTACGATTGCTGGAACTTAATTTGGAATATGACTTGTTTTGATAAACGGGTCTCAGGCATACAAATTTCATGGCCAGTCTACTTCAATTAGGTGCAGATAGAATGAGTCTTGAAGCTGACTGAACCAGATGTCAGGATCCCAACAAGGGCAGTAAGGACCAAGAGTCAGAACAGGGGCAAACCTGAGGCTGGAAACAGTGGAGGAATTCAGAGTCAGGTTCCAGGCCAGGGTCAATATCAAAGAGTCTGAGTCAGGTTTCAGGGTCTAAGTCAGGAGATGAAGTCCAACTCAAGCCAAGATCAAAGCCAGGAGTTCAGGATCAAGGAGGAGAAACAGTTGTGGCAGCTACAGAAGATCTGAGCTGTTGCCTAGACTCTTCCTGAAACATCCCTTCGGTCTATATAGGATGGGGAGCCAATCAGGAGCCATGAGGCTGCTGCCTGTCACACCCCTTGATGCAGGACTTGTCCACAGCAAGTCATGGGGTCATGGAGCGCAAGTAGGTTACAGCTGCTACTGGGTGGCAGCATGGCAATGTCCCCAGCCTGGCAGGCCTGGGCTCTACACCTAGAAGGTCTAACATCAGATTTTTCCAGGACTTCCATGTTGAAAACATGGTCCTGCTCTTTGATGCCAAGCAATTGTCATAGGTGTTGCAAGTGGAAACTGACAAGTTTTTATGCGCTTGATAACAGGTCCATGGTTTGGATCCATAGAGCAATGTCATGAGGCAACAGCATTATAGACTTTGGCTTTTGTTTGTAGACAGATTCCACATTGCTTCCAGATTTGGTGATGGAGGCGACCATATGCAGCACTGGCTTACTTGATTCACACATCCACTTTATGGTCGATTGTCGCTTTGTTGTTCAACGTGCTACTGAGTTAAATAAGCTGTTTGAGAGCTTGGTGCATGGTAACTATTGATGGGTCCTGGTAAGGTTGTTGAGAAGCTGACTGGTACATAACCATTGGTTTTCATTTGGCTGGTGATGAGGTCAAAGTTACAAGCTGCTGTAGCAAAGCGATTTATAAGATCTTGTAGAGCTGCTTCAGAGTGCGTCATCAAGGCAATTCATGTGATGCATTGGTACAGTTAAGTAGTTAGTCTATTAAAATATTAAAAACTGGGACAACAGTGTTTCCTTGGTTCCTTTAACATGCCTTCTCCCTGTTCAGTTAAGCAGCACATCAGTCATGGAGGATTCTGTGGTGCATCTACAGTAGGAAGTACTGAAAACTGACAGGAGGGTGTCTGGGAGGAAAGGAACTGAATATTGGTGGTAGTGTTCTTTGGGGTGAATTTGAGATACAGCTCTAAACTGGGTGGGAGACTGATCTGGCCAGTAGCAAAGGAATTGGGTATGGAGTAGCTGAAGTAACCAGAAATATTATTATAAGGAGGCTGAAAAACTGAAGGATGAGTTGGGTAGGGGCAGTATGGTGGGGTTGGGCCACAAGAATGAGATTTGGTGATCAAGGGCAATGCTAATACAATATATTTTAATAATGAGTATCAAACCAGGGTAGAGCTAAGGATGGAGAATATGCTAGGTCAGCTTCTCAGAGTTTTTCCATGTGGGATGCCAAAACAGTTGAAGTTTGCTGCAGTGACCTCAGTCACTACATTATTTGCATTCACATCCTAACACCCTTCGTGGGACACAGCAAGAAGGGACGTCAGGCTTGGGTTGAGGTGGAGAGAGGGCATGTTCTACTGGGTGAGGGGCTGGTGTTGGAGATGTTGGTGGAGTGGCTGGGTGCTGCCATCTGGGGTTTACAACTGGATGTGGATGCTGCTGGTGGGGTGTTGAGTGCTGGGAGGTATAGTAAGGTGGATGCAGCGGGGTGCTGCTAGAAGGGAAAGGGGGTGCTTCCTTTTTACCCCACCTCCACTCTGCTTTGCTCAAGTGAAGTGCTGCTTAAACCTGGTGAGGGGCTGAGTGCTGTGAGCAGCAGGGCCATATAGGTCCTCACCACCTTTCACCCTCAGCCTCACTAGAACAGAGTGTGATGCAGACAGCAGGAGAGAGAGGAGGGAAGGCAAAAGGGAGGAGTGCCCACAGGACAGGGCAGAAAGGCAGAACACTAGTAGGAGGGAGCCATATTTCTCCTTCCCTCCCCTTAGCTTGCTTCCTTTGGGTCCTAGCAGAGGTGGCAGAAGCACATCTTGAACTGGAAGCCAGGGAGGTGGCTGGATAGCAGGGGGAGTCATCACACCCTGGCTCCTACTTGCCCCCAGCTAGATCCTGGGTGTTGTGGTGGCTGCTCCAGTCCCTCTGGGTCCCACTCTAGCCTTAGCCCCCTCTGCATGTGTGCACAATTACTGCCTCCCTACCAGTGAAAGTGTGCCCTGTCCTTGCCCACTGCTGGGGAGGGAGGCACTGGCCAGAACTTGATTGGCTCTCTTGTTTAGTGACAGGTTTTAATTTACTTTAGTTTGTGTTGTGATTAGCAGAACAGATCTGTCAAATTTAGTAAATCCCCCTATGACAGTTCTCTGTGTACCTAGTAACTTATAATGTGTTTGTTACCTCTTTTCAGTAGATTCCATATTGATGGTTGTGATATGATTTCCTACCCATTATCCAGAAGCCTAGTGTATTTTATATTCATAAGTGTTTCCTTTCCTAAAGCTCACAAACACTGCAAACATGTCTGTGAATATCATATTTGCTCCCCAATGAGTTGAGGTAATAGTGCAAACAAAATTGACTTCACTTGATTTTTTTCCCAAAGTTCTTTGGTCTTTTAACTGTGTCACATTTCAGCCACAGTGATACCCCAAAAGACTGTTAGCTGTAATGATGTGTCTCATCGAGCATGAAACCCTCCAAACAAGTCACCTGGGCCCCATTACTTAGATAACTTAGACAGTTGAGGAGAACATTATAATCTTCTCTGGGTTTTCCAGCTACATATACTGTATATTCTAAATGTGACCCAAAATATGTCTTTACCTAAGGGACAAATGTTCAAATATCAGCACCGAGCAAAATATGAACCTATGTGAACATAGTTACAATTATGTGCGTGCATCTGAAAGCAAAAATTCTCCATGCACAACTTAGGTGCCAGTATCTAAGAATTAAGGTCATGTAGATTTCAGGCAGATCTCCTGAACAAGTCAAGGATCTCTTTAGAACTTCTAAGCATCCCACTGCATTGTATACCTTGTGCCACTGGCCATCATTGATTTTGTTTGGAATCATTGTGCTGGTGTTCCCACTTCCCAGGTCATAGCTGAAGTAAGGCAGTCCATTCTTTATCTGAACAGTGGCAAAATCGGCATGGTTGATCCGGGCCATATAAAAAAGCAAGCCAGATTCAGCCTCTGTTCGGACTTCAAATTCAATTGTGAGCCTGAAAAGCAAAAACAGAACCAAAGAAAACGTTTTCTCAAAATCAAACGGAGGAAAAATTAATTCGCTCTCTCTCCCCCTCCTCTCTTCCTTCCTTTTAGAAAAACGAATTTTTAAGAGGCCAGATACTAGTGTTTCTGTTTGTCCATCAAAACTTAAACATCATTCAAACCTAAGAGCTGCATTATACTTGTTAGACCAATACCTATTGTGGAGATGTATATTGTCTAATACAGCAACCCTGCTGATGACCCATGTAGGTGTCCAAGTGATGCTATATAATGGAGTTTCTGTCTTTTCACTTTTTTTTTAAACTAAGAAATTACACACACAAACACTCTGTTAAAATAACATTAAATTTACTAAGTCAAGCACTCAAAATTAGGAAATGTCAGACTTAAGGTTGCCTGTGCAATCAAAGGAAGGTGAACAAAATTCACTAGTTTCACTTGAAGCAATTATTGTCACACTCTTTCACTGCAAAAGTGAGCAATGAACCAGGTATTGTTCCACAATCTCTGGTCCAATAGCTAGAACCAGCCAGTGCGTAGCTATAACTTTCAGAAGGAGTCATTCTATTAATTCTTCTGTGTGGGTGTGTAGCTTGGCAGTGTTCCTGATGTGCAACAGGTAACCGCGCTGGCTGATTTTAATCATGAGACGAGAAGAGAAAAGAGAAAAAGGGACGTGCTCATTACAAGAAAAATAATTTGGTTTGTGATTCAGTGAACTTCACTTTCTACCCCATGTGCAATTTATTAATTCTGTTGTATGAACTGGCTACACTGGTTGTTGGCAATTGATATCATTCAACTGCACTATGCTCTTGTTTGAACAAAAGAAACAAATATAACATTACTCTTAATTGTGTTATTTATAGTCCAAGATATCAAACTTTGAAAAGGGCCACACCTGGCCTCTAAAACTGAACACACTTTTGTGCACATAACCTTTTTTCAGAAGCCAGTTTTGTATGTCCTGAACTTTGATTTTCTCTCCCTCCTCCCCTGCCCCCAAAATTCATTTGGGCATACTACTCAGGCAGACTAATCATTACCCATTTTTCATGCCTAAATGCTATTTGTGTGCACTAACCAGTGTTTTTATATGTACAAAACTGGGCCATGGAAAATTGCACTCAAGAATGTGCCTAAAGTTTTTGAGAATACAATCCAGAGTATTTGGCTTGTCAGCCATCCACATAAGACCTCACTTTTATTACTTCATCACAAAAATCAGACGTTGTACCTGTTCTTCACTTTGGTATCATCAAATGCAGCTGCAATATGGCTGTTCCTTGAAAGACCAAATTGTTTGCCGCCCTCCAAAATAGCTGGCTCTGTATCAGCAGCACAAGAGTCCTGCAAAATATAAATCATGCCACTGATCGAGCATATTAATTTATTATGTGCTTTACAGCAGTATAAAGCATACATCAGAAAATAAAAAACTTCTTCTATAGTCTCCTAGGGATGCTAGTAATTTCTTTCAAGAAGAACTTCTCATTCTGAACCTCATCTGTCCAAGAGTTAAAGTTCCTTCATTTACCCTGGAGCACTTTAGAATATGGTACCTATTACAGGTATTGGCTCTGCAACTTCCCAGTGTCTTTTGTCTCTGTACGTAAAATAAAGTTAGCAGGCAATATAATGAAGATTTATTTTAAAAGCCGAGTTCCTTTAGACTTATGTACTTTTTCGTCATCAGGGTACGTGCACCAGACCCTTAAATGATTTCTGTGCAGCTCAGTGCATCCTTAAATGTAACTCACTGGCACTTATACTTTACGGTGCTGTCTTATAGAGCCTAAGCAGGACTGAAATCTTAAAGGGACACTATCAACTTGAAATCTAGCCAATCTTAAAAAAATTAGATAGAAGTAGTTGCAGGTGCTACCCCTGCCACTGAGTCCCCATGCCAATTTTTTGTTTGTTTTACAATCAGGTTTCTTTCTCTGTCTTTCAAAATGTTTTCTCTCCCTCCCCACCCCCCGTTGCTATTTGAAAGACCCACACAGATACCAGGGAAACTGACTAGCTGATACAGAGGAGAAACAGGTACTATACACGTTGTGCTATCAAATGCACAAACATGACAAACCGAAGAAATAAAGAAAAATGTTGTTTTTACCAATGGTCTCTTTCAGTTACATTACTCGTAGGTGTTACTTGTAACAACAGAAGGTGGAACATTTTCAGGCAGAAGTGTGCTTTTTTTTTTTTTTTGACTGTGTCCCTTTGAATCTTGATCATATAGCCACAGTCTAGCATTATTCAATGAAAGGGCCACAAGAATTATTATCTTCCCCGATACTCCACTTTGGGGTATACTGTGAAGAAGTTTCTCAGAGGATCTAAGACAGCACGATCTCAGGACAATAATACCACAGGAAAAAACAGACTTTGGTAGCTCTATTTTTAAGCACTGTGTTTAACAGTCCTGGATTGGCCACAGCCTCTGTCTGAGCCCTGACTCAGCAGAGGCCCTCAAAGTACAATGTGCCGTGTTTTCTTGCCAAAGTGTTCTTTCTGTGAAGCATTTTCAAGATGTCATGCGTGATTCCTCAGGAAACAGGAACTTTCTATTGCAAAGAGGAAATTCCCCTCTTCAGTAATGTGATATTTTGTCTTTCACAAGTCACAAAGAAATCCTCACAACAGTTGAGAACTTTTTAAAAAACATTTTCCACAACTACTTGGTTCTGATTATGACAGTCCTCCATGTACAGTGGAAGAGCATGCACTGTGACAAATACACACCAATGTGCAATTCAAAGAAAAACGGGAGAAAGATGTTACTCAACAGCACAAAACAAAAAAGTGATGAATGTGTGATGATAGTCTTTCAGTGATTAACAAATGGATAAAGGTGATGTAGTTGCAGGATAATATTCCTATAATGCTGACTAATGTCCAAAGCTGTTTTAACAGTTACAGTCTTAGCCTGATAGTTTAACAACTGGTAATGGTACTGTATATATAATATAGCCATCATTGGTTGTTTAAACTCGGAGATAAATTAAAGTCTGGAATTGGCAGATGGATGAAGAATGAAAAAAAATGAACATTTCAATGGCACACTGGTGCATGTTACAATGTTAAGGGGGCAAAGTCTGCCCTTGATTGTCTATTTCTGGCCTCCAATGATTTCAGTTAGGGAAAAATTTGGTTCTGTCAGATGTCAAATATTACTAAACTGTCTCAATTACTTGCTACTTTCAGTAAGCACTGATGCTGGGGCACAGCAGGAGGACTGGGAGGATAAGGAATTAATGGTAGGTGCCACAAATGTTGCTGGGGGGTTGGTAATAGGTTAACACACCTATTAATTTATTTTGTCATTATATTGGTCTTTTATTCATATATGCCTTAAAAACAAAGCTTAAAAATAGTCAACTGTATGGAGGTGGAAGTGTTAGTGAGAAAAAATTGTACAAGGGAACTGTTGTAGAAAATTCAGGCTTTAGTCACAAGCCTGTCTCCACCCTCATTTCAACAAAGGTCAGCCTGACTTCATCTCTGACAGTCTGACTTTACCTCTTTCACAAGTGTCTAAGTTAAAAGCATGGATTATCAGCCCAACTTGGAGTTTCCTGGCTCTGTATTTTTGTATCATAGCCTTAAGGTGTCCCACATTTAAGCCCAACCAGTTAATAAACCCTAACATCACCTGGGAGCCTCAAAATGGAACTATTTTATTAATTACTTTAACTTCACTATTCTCTATACGATAGGAAACCATGTATATCATAGAAAACTGATAACCTTAGAGGAGCTGTCTGAGCAAATAGGAACTTCACTGTCCAACTATCTCACACATTCCTCTACAAATGATGCTGCATTAGCACTCACAAGAAAAGTCATTTATTAGCAAAGGAAGAAGGCAGCACCACAATTCACCCAATAATGTTAAATAAAACAACTGGGGACCATTTGGGAAAACGTTGGAAGATACCGTGATGACGTCAAAGTCAGCTGTAATGCTGGCGCTCTTCACTTCAGTGGCAAACAAGTCCTGAGAAGCAGTAAATAATATGAGGCAGAAGCAGCAGTTACCAAGGCATTGTTCTCAAGCACGACACATTTTAGCAATCCTAGCAGAAGAAAGCAGCAAACAGGCAACCACGGTATTTCTAAACTACCTGACTATCCTGTGTCCTGTCTTTTTTTTTTTTTTTTTATACAACTACTTCATTAAGGGTTCAACTCACTGTTGCGGAGATGGAGAGCACATGAGTACTTAAGTCTTAAGAACAGGGTGGGATTTAAGTATAGCGCAGTCTTGTTTGGGCCCCCTGCATGTGGGTGAATTTTTGTGCTGAATGGATTTGCACATAAGATTCTTCCAGAATGGCTTTGAGGTAATACATGACTGAATCATGAATGATGTATCAGCAGTTTCAATATAAACCATGGTTTTGCTCTTTGTTGCAAGTGCAAATACTGAGCAATAGAGTGAAGTTTTTCAATGCAAATTTTTGGCAAAAAATACAGATTCAGCAACACAAACATTTGGCAGAGTCATGTAAATTTCAGCAAATTGTGTTAGCCCCCCCCCCCAAAAAAAACAAAAATTAAAAAAAACCAACACTTAAAAAAATTCTGAAAACAATTCAAATGCTTTATTTCAACATTTTGATTTTTTGATTCAAAATTACTTTTCATTTAGAAAATTTCTTTAGCTTTATCTAAATGATTTTAAATGTTCGAAATCAAAACACAATGTTTTCTGTGCAACCTACAATTATTTTTTGATTTGCTGAAAATTTTTAATAAATTTGTGAGTCAGCCCAAAATGATTTTTTTCCACCAATTTTTCAGAATTGCCAGCAAACTGAAAAATCCATTATTTGCCCACCTCTACTGAGCAGGATTTAGGAAAAAAAAAACAGCAACAAAAAACCCTCATTTAAAGTGCTTTTGAATATGCAAAATTTGAAAACACTTATTTTTCAAAAGAGAAACTGCAAGGGTGTTGGTACATGTGAATTTTTCACACTTTTTTTTTTTCAGATTGTCACCCTGGGCAATATATGTGGATTACATGATTCACCATGGCTCCATGTACCTCATGTGTGAAACCCATCTCGTTATTAAACAACTAAATTAAATAATAACAATGACTGTAAATAACATTAAACATTTAACTAATATTAACTACTATTTATTCCTCTTAATTTGCCCTTGAAAAATGGCTAGTATAAATACACATGTACTCAGACAGTGGAAAGAGTCTCTCAGGTTTATAGACACAGGGCCAGTTCTGGCTTTTTGGCCGCCCCAAGCAAAAAAAGAAAAACAAAAAACGGGGCGGCCAGAACGGCAAAGCAGGAGAGAGAGAGAAGGGGGTGGCCAAGGCTACAGCAGGGGCGCTGCCATGCGGCCCCTCCCGCTGCGCCGCCTCCTGCTGCCTGCCACGAGGGCTCTGCTCTGGTCGGCGGGGAGGGAAGGAAGAGGACTGCCCTGCAGAACGCTCTGGTTCTCCATGCCGCCGCCCCCTACAGGGAGCGGAACAAGAACCAAAAGAAAAAAAAAAAGCGGCCGTGCCGCCCTAGGATTGGGCAGAATGCCGCCTTGAACAATCTGCCGCCCCAAGCACCAGCTTGCTCAGCTGGTGCCTTGAGCCGGCCCTGTATAGATAGAAGACAGCCAAGCAACGGAAGCAAAATAAAGTAATAAAGAAAGAAACAAACCCTTCTCTCAAACAATATGCTTATGACAGCCTGACTTTCTCTGTTTCACAAGAGTGGGAGAATGGGAAAATGGATTATCATCTTTATCTTGGAGTTCCTTTGCTCTGTATATTTGTGTCATAGACTCAGTGTTTTTGAACTGTATAATTTTTTTATTGAAAATGGAAACGTATCAGTTTCATCATGTTACAATTTCGCCATCTTGTGGGTAGTAGTCAAAAGTGTTGCTTTAGTTCCTATATAAACAGGCTTGGCAGAATTCAATTTTAATTTTTTTATAATTTCAATGGGTAATATGTTTATTTTAAGCATTTTTAAATTTGTAACAATTTACATTTTCACCATTGCTCAAATTATGGGTATGAAGCATTTTTTAAATTTCTATTGATTTAAATTTTCACAATTGTGGAAAATTATAAGGGTGGTCAGACAACACAGCTACAGAGTTGCAACAAACTTCTGAGTTTGTACCAAAACAAACTCAAGACAGTGGATTTTTTCACAATACTTTCCAATTTACTATTTCAAGCACCTGAACTATTTGGCCAGGAAATGCTGTGCCAACTTTTAATATTGCTATATTGGAGCAGGAAAAACTCTCTCGATCAGTTTAATCATCTGAGCTCCTTTACTGAGATACACATTTTTAAAATTCTTGCCAATAAGCACTGCCAGGAGTTTGAAGCCTGAGATTCTATTCCGCACTGATTAGGCCTCAGCTGGAATACTGTGTCCAGTTCTGGGTGCCACTTTTCAGGAAGGATGTGGACAAACTGGAGAAAGTACAGAGAAGAGCAACAAAAATGGTTAAAGGTCTAGAAAACATGACCGATGAGAGAAGATTGAAAAAAAAAAACTGAGTTTGGTTAGTCTGGCGAAGAGAAGACTGTGAGGGGATAAGATAACAGTTTTCAAATACAGTAACTCCTCACTTTACGCTGTAGTTACGTTCCTGAAAAATGCAACTTTAAGTGAAACAATGTTAAATGAATCCAATTTTCCCATAGCATTTAATGTAAATGCAGGGGGTTAGGGTCCAAGGAAATTTTTTTGGGCAGACAAACAGCATTATATACTGTACAGTACTGTACTGTACTGTGGTTAGGAGGTGCCCCTGGCTTACCCCACACAGGCACAGTCCTAATCCTCTGAAGACAATGAGGCAGGCAAGGACACTAGGAAGCACCTTGCTCAGCAGCAGCTTCCCGCCAGAAGAACAAGCGCTGACCTTGCTGGGGAATGCTCCAGGCCGGCCTCTTCCCATCCCTGTTCCACTCCAGGCCCACCTCTTCCCACTCCCACTCCTCCCCAGAACACGCCATGTCCCCGCTCCTCCCCCTTCCCTCCCAGAGCTTCCCTGCCGCCAAACAGCTGTTTGACGGCACTTAGGACTTTCTGGGGAAAAGGGGGAGGAGCAGAGATGTGGCGCTTCCCTGTTCCCTTCCTTCCTCCCTCCCAGAAAGTCCTAAGTGCACTGGGAAGGCGGGGGAGGAGACGGAAAAGAGGAACTTGTACAATGCTCCCTTGTAACGTCGCTGCTCTTCCACAGAATCCTACAAGCAGTGAACAGAGCAGGCAGCCAAACGACGTTATAATGGAGCATTGCACAACTTTAAACAAGCATGTTCCCTAATGGAGCAGCGACGTAACTTGGAAACAACGTTAAGTGAGGAGTTACTGTACATAAAAGGTTGTTACAAGGAGGAGTGAGAAAATTGTTCTTGCTAACCTCTGAGGATAGGACAAGAAGCAATGGGCTTAAATTGCAGCAAGGGAGGTTTAGGCTGGACATTAGGAAAAACTTCCTAACTGTCAGGGTGCTTAAGAACTGGAATAAATTGCCTAGAGAGGTTGTGGATTCTCCATCATTGCAGATTTTTAAGAGAAGGTCAGACAAACATGTGTCAGGGATAGTCTAGTTCAGGGGTCGGCAACCTTTCAAAGTGGTGTGCCGAGTCTTCATTTAGTCACTCTGATTTAAGGTTTCATGGGTCGGTAATACATTTGAACGTTTTTAGAAGGTCTCTTTCTATAAGTCTATAATATAGAACTAAACTATTGTTGTATGTAAAGTAAAGAAGGTTTTTAAAATGTTTAAAAAGCTTCATTTAAAATTAAATTAAAATGCAGAGCCCCCCGGACTGGTGACCAGGACCCGGGCAGTGTGAGTGACACTGAAAATCAGCTTGCGTGCCGCCTTCGGCACGCGTGCCATAGGTTGCCTACCCCGGTCTAGATAATACTTAGTCCTGCCTTGAGTGCGGAGGACTGGATTAGATAGCCTCTTGAGGTCCCTTCCAGTCCTATGATTCGGCAGTCTTTTGGCTAAGGTTATAAAATTCCACAGGAATCATCATATCATATCAGACCTGTGGTCCACCTTGATCAGTATCCCATCACTGAGAGTGGCTAATACCAGAGGAAGGTGCAAGAAACACCATCATGAGATACATTTCCCATAGGGGAAGCTTCTTTCTAATCCCAATCAGTTAGTTGTTGTCTTATATCCTGAAGCATGAGGAATCCCACTCTTAACTCTCAACCTGTGACTATTTAATTTCTTTAACATACTCTTGTGATGGAGTTCAACAAAGATTTTTGACAATCAAAGTAAATTTGGTCAGTCAGTTTTCCTTTGTCCATTATTTTATTGATATGTTCCCAGAAGATATCAGAAAGGCATGAATTTCTGATGACGTTCAATCAGCTGTTTTATTAATGTTTCTCTCTGACTAGTTTTTCAAGAGAGCTGAGTTTCTACTTAGGCACTTCAGTGAAGTGACCAGGTTCTCAAAAGCAGTCACCAACCAGCAGCTCCCTTTGTTTTAATTTAGTTTGAAAAATCTGGCCCTTATTTATAATTTCAACTAATTTACTGGAAGCCAAAGTATGATTCACTGGTCTGTAATTACCTGTCACACCTTTTAAAAAACATCTGTTACTCTCCAGTCTTCTGATATAGATGCTGATTTTAATGAAATCACCTTTTTATATTTTCATTAGGGTTAATACAGCATGTGAGCACAGTCCACATATATACAGAGTATACACACACAAGTATGACACACATGTGTGCAAAGCATTACATCCTAATATGGCGATAGCAATGCATGCATTTTTATAAAAGAGCTTTTAATCATTCAGTCTGATCCCATCCTCGATCATGGGGGGAAAAAAGCACATAAATGACACAAAAAAGGCCTATCCAACCTTGCAATTCTCTTTGGAGTTGAGAATGAAGGAAAAGTCAACAAAAACAAAATCTGTGATTGCCATGGTGGCTTTCTGGAGTTTTTAGGAGATTAGAGACGGGAGAGGTAGAGAAAGGGGATATGTAATGGAATCATATCACCTCAGTGTGACTCAGGATGCTATGATCATCCTATTCTAAGCTTTTGCTGAGGAAAAAAATAATATGATTCAGGATTCAAGCTTGTCCTGAGCTTTAGTTGATAATCTGCTTCATTTACATGCTGGATGAAACATCCAGAACCCTATAATAGCGTAGATACCCCAACTACTCAATATCCTCTAGCCATCTACACACCCATCAGCATAATTTTAAGACATCATTACTGATTCCTCTCCTCTTCCCACATAAAAGACACTTCGCTTCTAAAACTGTTCTTCATAGACGCAATATACACTTACACGTGTAGGAGGTGAAGGTGATGGTGGTGGAGGAGGAGAGAAAGAAAACCTGGGGGTGGCAGTTGTGCTCTCTTTCTCCTCTTTACCATCAGGTTCAGGTTGGATCAAGACAGAAGCAGGGGTAGCTTCATCTTCTCCTTCAGGAAGTCTGATCTCGGGTTCTAGAGTGTGACACTGGCCTATATCTGCATTTTTGAAGGACACAGGCTGAGCAAAGTCCATGGGGCTATGGAGATACAATGAAATCAATAGCTGTCATCAATTCCTCTGCCTCTCTCTGTCACTGAAGAAGCTATGGTACTGCTCTGAGTTCACACTTGACCAAGCACTGGGTCTGTTGCTTTCAAGTGTTATCAAAGTGATTTGTTTTGCAGAAGTTCCATTTCATTCACCATTCCCTTTTTTCTGTCCATCTGTTCCCTCCAGATCATTAACCTAGTGGAGCAGAACATTTCCTATGGTTAAAGCTCCATGCTAAGCATACTAATTTCCATAATCTGACAGCCCAGGATCTCACCCTTTTTAAAAAACAATGGCACAGAGTTCCATAGGAATGACCTATAACACCAAAGCATTACTAGGGTAACCTGTTGTGGTCTGAAATGTGGCTGTAGAACACTGTGGTATTTTTTGTGGGCAGGCACTAGTTCTTGCACCCAGAAGAAGACTGACCTCAATAAATCAGACCGATGTCCTGTCAAGTGCATACTGTATATTGATATATCAAAAAGAACAACGGCATATAAAGCAGTTTTTAGGTACCCTTTTGTGTAAGTTTAGCTTTTGACAGCAACTTTTCTCTAGGCAGCTGAGGTGCTTATCGCTTCAGTAACCAAAACATTTGTGAGCACTAGTAAGACCTGCTTACATGGCATTGATGACAAGATTCCATATGCAACCCTCAAAAGGGGGTATGTTCCTGATAGGTGCAGCATGGAAGTGAGGCGGGGTCCCTCCCACAAAGAGCTTTTTAACCGTTATAGACTGATCAGTAGGTAGCCTCTGAGTCTGGCTTCTGTCTTCATCTACTTGAACAGTAAACATCCTATGAAAAGATTAAAAGCAAATGAATAAAAAAGGATCTACCATGGCTACTGCTTGCATTAAAATCATCATTTTGCAGGCACCATTTACTGCTGCACCCGCTATAAAACTGGGTGAACCCAAATTGCATGATTAGCAACACCACATTAAGCAAATATTAGCTACTAACAGGTTCACAGCCACTACTATGCTTCCTTCATTAATTCTCCAGCAGGGCTTGGCAACACCAGACAGTGGAGCTGCTGTAATAGTAGCTTCTGGTTGAATTGAAAATAGTCGTCTGAAGCATGACAGCACTGACATGGTGAAAGTCAAGCCTGCTGTACGTGACATTATGTATAATCATATAGGGCTCAGTGGGATAGAACAGCACGGGGTCACATTTTGTTGGCTCTTTATTTTCTGGTTTGTACTAGTTATTATTTTCTTGCTAGGGGACAAACAATGCTCTGGAGTGCTCTGATTGCAGGAATCAACAGTAGATACATACTGTACATTTTAAAAATATATGGTTAGTCTGTTTTGTGGGAAGGGGGTAAGGGAGAAAGCTATGTAGATTGTTCACTGTAATTATGCAAACACATGGTCCAAATATAAGAGAAGAGATCACACAAAGACAATGCTAAAGAGCAGTGAGATAGAGGCATACACCCATGTATATCAGTGTAAAATTATTGAAAGATTTTTATCACGTTTATAACAAGGCTAGAGAAATCTAGCTTGTTAGGAACCTGTATGTTGAAAAGAAGGAAACAGGTACTAATACAGAGAATGTAGATGTAGAGACACAATAAGTTATTTTGATGGGTAACAAACATAACATAATAAGGCATAACAATAACAGGGTCAGCAATCTATCTGTTGCTGTCTTTGGGACAATCTGAAGATGAGTGATGAAATGAAGAAAGGCTATAGCGACTTAGCAAGTCTAACTCAATGTGAACTCAGTGCCAAAAGGTGAATCAGAACTTCAGTATGTTTGAAGCTGCAAGTGGAACTCTATTTGAAATAATTTCTTTACATTGCGATACTGGATTTAATAGACATTAGCTATGAGAGAGTACGGACAACAAAAATAGAGAGAAATCTGGAAGACTCTGGTGTAGGTTATCAAGTGTGCTGTTACTTTAGAGATGCTGAGTCAATTCTCTATTTCAGGATCACAAGAAGTTAAATATTAGGGCCTAAATATTTATACATTGGTGCCTAGAATTAGGCAACTAAATCCATGTTTAGGTGCCTAAATAATCAGTCTCATTTGTTCAGAAGAAGTGAGCCCCCACAGCACACTCAAAGAGTCGGTTTCTGGCAAGTTACTTCATTTTCTCAACTGTAGATTCATATAACAAAGAAAATTCAATCCTCCCTCCTCACTCTCCCCTCACCAAATAATACAAATCTTGTAAATTACAGAATATAAATGAATTAAAAAATCATTCCCCGGGGGAGGCCAATTTTCAAAGTTAAGACACCCAAGTACATGTTATTTGGATGCTCATATGAAGAAATAGGCACTCAAATGTATGCACACAAATTAAAAATTAGGCTTACTGTGCAAAACATCCAACCCCTTCACAGTTACAGGTAGCATCATTTTGATCAAAAGACATAAGTTGTACAGTATGTCTTTCTTAGATTCCATTCTATTGCAGGAACTGCTTATACTGTATATTATTGCTTATTGACACCTTCAGCCAAGTACTTTATCTCATCTTCAGATTACCATAGAAAACATTTACATGTTTTGCAACAGAATACTACCATACAGTGCATTGGTCCTGAACACTATCCTATAATTATCCTGGAATGGAAAGCAATTAGTTTATAATTATATGGACAATTAGCTACTTGAAGAGTTTTCAAATGATGTTCCCCATATTTAAGCCTGAGCTGATGACAAGCAGATAAAGGGGTTAGGTTTAATAATTTATATCTTTTCATTTCCAATCCAGCCTGTGTTACATAAAGTGCACAGTCTTCATTTAATTTGTTTTGTGACAGAGCTACAGAGAAAATTTTGAAGGCTTGATTCTAATATGCATCTCTCATCACTGGATGGCGTTGTAGAGCAGTTATGTACTGATTTAACATAACAGATTATTACCTTTGTTATAAGCAGTTTTATTTGGTTATTCAAATTAAACAAGTTTACCTGTATGTTTAAAAATTTGTATTATCATCATCACGTAACATTAGTCTGTCAAGAGAGCATAATGGTTTCTTTTTTTTTTTAAATAGAAGAAAAAATCTCTGCCCCAAGGAATTGACCATCTAACAAAAAACAAATGATAGGAAATGCTGGGACTGGGGAACAAAATTGCAGTCGGGGATTATTTACAAAAAACAGGTGAAAGAGGCAGTGAATTTCTCCTAAGCAGAGATTATAGTGAAAGAAGGCAAAGCCAAGAGAAGTGAGTTTTAAGGTAGAGGAGAGGGAAAGCACCTGGTGACTAGATGGAAGAGGAGTTTCTTCTAGGCAGTTGGGAAAAAGACACAAAGACACAAATGGAGTTTAGACTAGATGACCATAATAGTCTTAACAGTAGTTTTCACACATTAGCTAGTCTAGGTGAATCATAGTGAGGTGCCTACTGTTCACCTAGATCAGTTAACATGTTCAATTTCAACCTGCCCTGGATACACTGGAGTTTATAACATGCTAGCTATCACATGTTACTTACAACGTTTTATAAAAACATCTTTTCTCCTAGAGTGCACAAGTCCACTGAATATTTGTACAGTACATTCCACAATTGGGCCTAGATCCTGACTGAAGACTTTGGGCAGTAACAGAATATAAATAATAGTAACTGCGTAAATCCCTACACATCAAGATGACAATATGTTTATTATCTCTAATGCGGGCATCCTTAATAAATGGTAATGTGCATCTCCTTAATAGCCTTTTGGGTGCATGTGTCTGAAAAAGTGGTAAGGGACGTTGAGCTAGTGAAGGGGTGAATAGCGTTGAAATATCTGCAATGGCTTAATTGTGATAAAGAAACATTAGTGTTAATCCACTACTATGTATCTTCATTTTCTTAACTCACTCAATTGGACACCACTGTAACCATATATATAAAAATTAGCATGTGGTATTTGGGAAAGGTTATCTGCCGCTGTTGCTGTTTTGAAAGCTGTCTTTCTCCACAACTCTTGCAAAGATGACTTACTGTTCTGAAGCTCTATTCCTCATTCACATAAATTAGATTAATAAAATACATTTGCCAATTACCAAAAGGTTAAATATAGCAATTTTGATTAATGAAAATCTTAAGAAGAGCTGCCTGATAGCCTCACTAAAGCATGTAACCTTAGCCTATACAGTAATAAAATTAGCAGTCAGAAACTGCCTTATTTTTTCTGGTAAGGAAACCAATGCACATATTATACACTTCTCCTTTCATAAAAAGGAATACTGATTTTAGTCATATGTTTATTATGGTGATTGAATTAATTGTACTATGAGTTGTGTAGCACCCTAGAGTCCTTGTTTGTTACCCTTTGATTCTTTCTATCCGGATGGAGTGTGCTCTACCGTCATGAAAATCGCCGGATTCAGGCTTGATGGTGATCCTGCGTGGATCTCGTATTCCAGTGGAGATATGCACTTCTAATCGACCTTTATTCAGGAACACTGCATAATAGGCCTGTAATGTGGAACAGTTATTAAAAGCTAAGCCATGTTCAGAAGGGAACTGCTTCTCTTACTTTTGCATTTGCTCAAGCTCTCCCTCAGTAAAGCATATCCCTTCTCCTTTGCTCCACCTATTGTTGCTGCTGGTAGGAAATAACCTCATTACAGGCTCCTCAAGAACTGTGCCACTATCCTACTTAAGGCATAAAAACATAGTAACCGGCTGAGGCTGCACTTAGAATTCCAGCCACCGAGGACAGTGGATCAAATTCTGCTATCGTACACTAGTATGAATCAGGAGTAACTTTTTTGAAGCCAAAGGTGTTACTTTACATTTACAGTGGTATAAAAGAGAGCCTAATTTAATCAGGAATATACTCAGACCCTGGCATCTGATGTTGATAGCTAGAATAGTTGTTACACTCCTGGAGGGAGTTAAGATATAGCCATTTCAGCTTCGCTGTTACATTCAGATGGACTAAGATACATAAGCAACATCTTTCATAACATTTTGCAACAAGGAATGTATAGAGTGCCATTAAAAATATTTTACCTTTTTTATACCTATCTCATAGAACTGGAAGGGACCCCAAAAGGTCAGCAAGTCCAGCCCCCTGCCTTCACTAGCAGGACCAAGTACTGATTTTGCCCCAGATCCCTAAGTGGCCTCCTCAAGGACTGAACTCATAATGCTGGGTTTAGTAGGCCAATGCTCAAACCACAGAGCTATCCATCCCTCTTCCCCCCACACACATAGGGAGAAGAAAAGAGAATCTGAGCTCCAAAGCATCCCTGTTCTTTGTTATTACAAAGCCTGATCTTAAACCTTCCATGCACAGAATTACCATGGATCTCAATAGGAGTTCTGTGTATGGAGGGCTTGCGGGATGATGGCCATAGTTACTCCAGTGACCAGTATCATGTTGTGGCAGATTTCCAGGATCCATCCCACAGTCACTCGAGCAACCAATGTCATGTTCATGTCTGTGTCCTGAAGAGCTTGGAAGTTGTGGAAGTAGCTCCCACCCTACAATTAATATCATGTATGTTTCTTTATGGATCAGCCATTTAAATGTGTTGACTCTGGAGTATGTTCTTTCAAGCCACCAAGTGTTCTGTTCCAATACATCCTTGTAGGTATGGGGGAGAGCAGTGGAAAATCAATTACCAAATGTACTGTGCAAGGAAAATAGCAAAGCATTTTGTTTCACTATTTCAATAATCTCAAACACCTTCTGTAGTTTTGCTAATTAGTCACTAGGGTAATGTAGAAACTGCTTTCCTGGTGTTAATCCAAGGTCGCCAAGGTTTTTAAACTAGCCTGTATTTGGGGGAGGAAGGGGAAATTGGGGTGTCATTTAAGCTGCACCTTGTTTTAAAAACAAACAAACCGCAGTATTCTACAATAACAGCCCCAAACACTAGTAACATTCAAGAGGCATTTAAGTCAATGGGAGGTGTGGATTCACAAGGAAAGCAGAATAGGACCCACAGGAAGCTGGGGTTTTGGAAAATTACTGTAGAAACTGCAGTAATTATTTAATTAAATCCAGCATGTAAGCATCGTCTGAGTAGTCCTGAGGAGAACCAAAGAACAATATTCTCTGTCACTCAGGTCTGATAAAAAAATGAAAGCAAATATAAGACACAAAAATAAATCTGGTATTTAGGCTAAAAAGTGGGTTCTATTGTAGCAGTCACCTAGAGAAATCCAGAACTGATCTGAAAATACTGTCAAATCATTATATCAAAGAAAAACAACCCTGTGCAATATTAGTGCTTTGTGTTACCCAACCCAAAAAATGAAAACACGAATTGACAGAATTCTGAGGACTTAAAACCCCTCAAATCCTCAATAAAGCCAATGTTAAGTGCAAAAGTAAATTGTGAACCCCCGTTTTATTTCTCCTTCAAACAAACAAAAGTTTTGGAAAGAAAACCTCATTCAGTAGCATCGGACTTCTACTTGATCATAAATATATCATGGCAATGCAGTGGCTAGGTACAACAAGCTGTGTGAAAACACCTCAGCAGAAGTTATGAGTTTTCCATATCTTCTACTGTATTGTTCTTTACCTGCCCAGTCTGTCTGCGTTTTCTCCTCGGGGGTATAGGTGTCCCCGCTGTGCCAAATAAGATGACCCCAGACTCATTCTTGGTGCTAAAGGACAGGTTGATTTCTGTACCCATGTCAAATGAGACTGGCTGCAGTTCCATAAAACCTGGTTTGGGGAAGCTAACTGTGTAAAGGTTCTGTGGAAAGAGAGAGAGAAGGTGAATTGGTATGACACAAAACAAAGAACGACCCCGCCCATAAAGTTATATTTACTAATGCACAGTATTGAGATAGACTATAATATTTGGCAATTTACATTTTCCAAGTGTTGCACAAGCATTAATCAATCTGTACCATCAATCATTATTAGAACATTTCTGGAATACTAAATTTCAGAGGGAATGAATGGTTTATGTAATTGCAGCCTTATTTCAGAATATCCAGTTGATTTAAAAGTGACCACTTATTGTTATTTTATCTGACTGTTTTTCCTTTTCCTGTTTTTCTTTCACTTTTAAATCGATCCAGTAAAGAACAATAACCAATATGAACATGAACTGGATTCTATTATTTGTAAAATTTGAACAGAATATACTTTCAATTCATCATTGCTTCATCATCTGCTAAGCACTATTGCTTCACTGATGAGACAAACTCATAAATGAAGCACGTATTGCCCGTGGCCCAACTGCTTTGCATGCTGTCAGATAGTAGCACAATTTAAAGACATGCAGTATGTCATCAAATAATAAATCAGTGCATTTTATATTAGGTTTTCTGTAACTGCTGCCAATTTGTGCATCATTCCAACTGAGGAGAGAATATTTCTTAGAAACACTGACTTTCTAAAATAACTTACTATTTTGTCAGTAGAGTGGAGTTGCCCTCAGACAGAGACGTAGTAGATTGTGCCAGATGAGAGAGGCAGACAGACATTGCAATATTTTTCTTCGAAATTCCAGGGCATTTAACTAGCTGAGTGTTATTTCAAGCCTCATATTTTCCTTTCTTTTATTATCCTACCCCATTCCTTTATTTAGTATCGTCCTTTTATTGTAAAATTTACAATAAAACCCCAAATTTGTGAGATTCAATAGAGTTTGTGTAATTCTGTTTGATTTTATTTTAACTTTGCCACACACCTCTGCTCTTTCTAGATCTGGCTTGGAGCAGAATTGGAAGCAACAAAATACCACAAGAAAGGCTGATTTTGTGGTATTTCTGGCCTGGTCAAAACTAGAATTACTGTTCTAGGGAGATTTCTAACTTGAGTTGGAGACCCAAGAGGTTTGGATGTAGTCGGACAAACTCTAAATTATTCAGAGTTATTGGATTCTTATCTGAACTGAACGTTCAGGTCATCCATCAAGTAACAAAATTATCCTTAGCTATAGAAGAAGTGCAAGCTATTCATTAGAAGAAAAGAAATTTCTCTAAATATTGGATAAATTCTGTGTCATTCCTTCAAATCAGAAGGCTCTTCCTGTGTCTGGAGAATGAAGATATTATCCTACTCCCAATTCTGGGATCTGATTCTTTTTCTGCTTCATATAGATTAAAAGCCTTTTCATTTAATTAGAAGCAACAACAATTAAAAATAAATATCTATATTTAACGTGCTATTTCAAGTTAAAACAAATTACAAATTACATTATTAGAGAATTACACATAATATGCCTAATAGTTCAGTGGATGGCTATTAAAAATAAATAACTTTTTATGTAGCACTGACTGGTGTTTGCCTGCATGTCTGTCACATGTAATAATTAGAATATATTTGTATTCACATTTGAAATCTTGATGACTTTGTGGTCTCTCTCTCAGTGGGAATAACCCTGCAAGACAAATTCTCCTCCAAACCTGAACCAACCTGAAACCATGGTGGTGGGTTCGTGTTTTAATGGAATCAGTGAACCTGAGACCTGGTCCACAAAAGCTGAACATCCTAAGTGGGTTCTCTGGCCTTGTGAGGTTTCTATGATATTCAGTTTCCACAGAAACTGCCCCCACAAGTGAACCTAGCGGAGGGTGGGGAGGCATAGTAAGTTGGGTTTGTGGCCAGTCCCTGCAAACAGACTCTGCAAGGTTTGGTTCATGAGGCCCTCATCAGCTGACTTCTATAGGGTCCATTCATTCCTAGTTTCAAACACCTACAACTCCCTGGTACCACACAAGAGCAGGAGTGGGATTCAAGATATCTGAGTTTTATTCCTAGTTCTGCCACAGTTTTTTGAGTGACTGCGAGTAAGGGTATGTCTATGTGGCTATTAAAAACCGGCAGAGGGCTCATGTCAGCTGACTGGGTTTGCTGAGATGGGGCTAATGTGGGCTGTTGAACTGAGGTGTAGACATTTAGGCTCAGGCTGGGGTCTGGGACCCCATGAGGGGGACAGTCCCAGTGCTAGGGCTCCAGCTCAAGTCCAAAAGTCTATGTCGCAATTAAACCGCCCCTCAGTCTGAGCCTGAGTCAACTGACACAGGCCAGCCACAGGGTTTTGAATTGCAGTGTAGACATACCCATAGTCTTTATAACCCTTCAATACCTCAGTCTCCTCATCTACAGTAAGGGGATAACAATACTTATCTTACAGTACTGTTACAATTCTAAATTAATGAATGCTTGTGAAGGACTTTGAGACACTCACATAGGAAGTGCTTCTGAAGTGCTACGTAGTACTGGTATATTATTAAATCCTGGTAGGGTTACTCAACCCTTCTTTTTTCTGAGACAAACAATTCTTTTTACGCAGCTTACTGTGTGATAGTCCTTTGTGTGGGACTGTGCATTAATGGGTTGTCACCTAGAGGTAGCTGCATTTCAATTATCCTCAATCTATGGTACGTACTGTATATTGTAAAGTGCTCTAGGATCCTTTATAATGAAAGATGCTATAAACAGTAACTAATACCTAGTTGGCCTAACTCTATTCTTGTTAAATTCAATAGTAAAGCTCCCATTGTCTTCAGTAGGTTGGAGCAAAGGTAGGCCAACGCTAAGTGGTTTTGAAAATCCCATCCTATGCATGCAGTATGCAATTGATATCTTGTGTTGTTTGCAAAAACAGAAAATATTTTCTTCATCCTTTTATCCAAAGTAAATACGTGACAGACTAACCAACCTCCAGTGTGCATCCTTTGGTTATGCCAACAAAATCAGGGCTGCTCAGTATATTATATGGTGTTCGTGAAATTTCAATATCTTTGAGGCAGCCTGCATATTTCTTTAAGTTCACTTCAGGCCTGTAAAAAAATAAAATTAAAAACATAGCGCTTGTCACATGAGTTAACGTGCAACATGTTTTTTATGCCCACAACAGGGACTTTATCAATCAGACCCACACACTCTTGCATTCATATGCACAAAGATACTTTACTGAATTTTTTTTTAAGCCCAGGCACACATCTGAATGGGTGAGCATTGTGTGCGCACACACAAAGTACATCCTGCTTTCCATCGCCCATCAGCACACAGTACAGTCTGGCTACCATCATCCATCAGAGGTGTAAAAGGATGTTTTTCTCTTCCCCCAACAAGAACAGTCTTTGGCTTTACTCCTTTTTTTTTTTTTTTTTAAAGGAGTGCTGTCACCTTTGACATTTAAATGCCCAGGGAAAGACTTTGACTGGAAGACAAATTTTTCTTCCATATATACACTAGATCTTGATGGAAGAGGGACTTTTGTAACTTGAAGAAGTTTAGGATGAAACATTTGTTAAAAACTGCAAGAATATTTCATTCTGAGTCTTGGATTTTTCTGACTAAAATAGCTTTCTTGTTTTGGGAAGCCATTATGCTCTCATGGACTGATATTCATTACTTACGCATCCCTCATGTTTTCCAAATAACATTCTATAAAAGCCATAGTATTATTTCAGCCTTCCCCAGCCAGTTAACTCTCTCTTCCCCACAAAACACTTGGGTTTTGATCTGGATGCTCACTATACAGCCAAGTCATGAAAGGTATCCTAATGTAGTTGAAAAACTCCTGTACTATGGTTTGTATAGTCTTTCAATGCCAGGAGAAATGACAAACACGCTGAGCATTCCACCATAACTTCCATGCTAGCATGGAAGTAATTCAGAGACCACAGTTCTAAGGGCACTAAATCAAGCCCCAGGACTCGTGGCCAAGTCTGCCCTTTATTATAGTCATTAGCCACCAATTTAGCAAGAATGAACTGCTCCATAATCCCCAGTTTGGATGAAACTGCTCCCCAGCTATTCAAGCCATGGAGACTAAATCCAAAAGGAGAAGCAGTACCTGTAGCTAATTCACTGATACTGTAGTTAATTCACCTGGAGTGAAGAATTCACTAATAATTCATGTTATTACAGTCTTTGGAGATAACAACAAACATCTACTGGGACATGGGGACAACCTGACCAACCAACCAAAAGAAAAAATATGTTTTTAGAAAATAAGGAACTAAAATGGGGGAATTAAAACTGAAAACCAGGGCATTAAATTCAGGGCATAAAAAACTATTTAGTATGATTTTCAAGGCCATTAATTACAAAATAACTTGATAAAAACAGATAATTTCAAATACATATTTTGGAATTGAAAGCCATTCTTTGCATTATAGCCATCTCAGAAAGCACAGCACAGATTCTGACAATTTTGCATCCTTTATGTAAATTAGACTAACCCTCTGGTTTACTAAAATAATCCAAACTCTGCTTTATTCAGTTATAGTCTGTGCCTCTTTAGACATTTAACTTTCCAGCAGCAGAACTGTTTTGCAATCTTATTGCCAGCAATTACTTGCAGTTGCCCAAACACCACCAGATTATACAAATATTCACATGCATGTCTCTGCCATCCAAACAGCATTTCCACATTCCCACCCTTTTTCACTGACATCTCCATTTTCAGACTTCTAACTAGAGTTATGTGAACTTTACCTCTGTATGAAATTTTAACTCTGTTTTCATGCTGGGGCTTCAGTGAAACAAGGTCAAAGTTCATTCAGACATTTTCTGAGATTCACAATAGTTTTTGAAAACCTGGGCTGAATTTCAGGTGAACCTGAGTAGGGTTCCCCTGAAGTAAGGCGGTTTCCAAGGAAACATGTATGGCTTTGTTCTAATCACTGGGGTTTGTTAATTTGGGGATTGCATGTTTCTGACTCAAAACCAGGTATTAACTTGGAGGTCTGGGCAAAATTGAATTCACACCTGAAAAGTCAAAGCAAAATTCCGGAACACAAACCCACCCAAACTGAAACATACATGCACAAAGGATGTCACAATTCCCCATTGGATCAAACTGGCAAGTTTCACACAGATCTGCTGCTAACCTTCCTGCCATTTTTAGGAATTAAATCATTGTCTTGGAGAACAACACTTTCGGTCCCTGAACTTGTTGAGCCACTAAATTGCCCTATGCTGAGCAGAAATCGCCTGCTTTCTTTAACTAGGATCTTGATCGAATTAAAAAAAAAAAAAAAAAAAAAACAACCTGCAGCAGACACAAGCAGCTATGTGAAGAGGCGAGAAAGGTATTTGGGTATGTGTGTGCACAGCGTGCAACAAGAGAGTGTTAAGCACTTAGGAGCAGCTTTGCCTGTTGCAGCAGGAGCCACTTGCTCAATTAACAGCCCCAGGGGAACAGCTGGTGTAAATGCTACCCACAGCTCCTGCACTGCCACCTGAACCAAGCGGCACTTACTCAACGCATGCAAGTCATGCAGATATTTAATTATTTTTACCTTGCTTTCATACTAGGATAAAAGAGAGGGAAAAAACAAGTTTATTTTTAATTACATTCATTGTAGAAAATGATATTCATTATCAAGATTCAGAACATTTCAGACTGAAATAGATCTAGATCTCCCAGTGAAAACAAGATGCTGGTTGGTGAGATTCTTTTAATTTAAATAAATATACAACAGGCCTTAATAGGCTAGCACAATTAACGGTGTTATTCCCCTCCACACATTCTCCCGTTAAATGTCATATAGATCAGTAAATTATTTTATTATATGTTGCTACAATTAGTCATCAGTAAAATAAAATCAGAAAAGTAACTGGAAGGAGATGGTTCTGAGACTGATACAGCCTGGCATTTACAAAGTCACAGGTATCTCGATGTCCGCTGCTTGCAGCAGCTCAAATGATCTTTATCTTTGATAGTAATTTACTGTAACATGCATCTTGCACCAGGTCACAACTGATGAATCACAGCTGCAGGCACAATGGTTCCCACAGTTTCAAATAGCTAGGGTGTTCTTGGTTTCCTAAGCAACCACAAAGGATATGCCTAGGAGTCATTTCTTCATATAATTTGGCACACGCCAGTGTGACTTCACAATTACATAATCTAATGTGAGACTTCATGAGGGAAACAGCTTGGTTTTTTTATTACAAGGTAAACTGATATCAGAGGTACTGTAAATTAAACGTAATAAATTAACAAATATGCCTGTTCTCCCTTTGGTTGTGAAACAGCCCACTAAACTACAGCTATGCTTCCTGGTGCACAAGGTGACTTTATGACTGTCATTATGAAATGTAAATGAAGTTGACACAGATTAATAGGCTTGTTTTTGTTATAGTTCATCTGCTCATTGTAGCTCAGATTTTTTGTGTTGCAGAAATTGCTGAGCATTCATTGAACCCCAACAAGATTTTTCAGATTATTTAAAAGCCCCCTGTTAAATTCCAGCATCTCATATCCCATTTCTTAAATACTTAAGTATAGTGAAAAGAACATGCAATATATTTTATACATAATGAAATTTACTGTGGAGGAGTTTTGCCTGAGTAAGCAGTTCAGGATTGGACTCAGAAAAAATAAAATGAAATGAAATTAACCACATTTCATTGCATTTAAATATACTGCATGATATTTTAAATCTATTCAATATAAATTCTTGAGCACAAGGAATTTTATCTTAATGAAGAGTTCAAGAATGGAACTTCTGTCTTCAAATAGATTTTAAATAAGTACAACATGCCATAAATTTTATGTAACACATATTGAAAGTATAGTAGGCAATGATCCTGCAAAGACTTATGCAATCATTTAATGTTAAGCAAATGAGTAGTTTCTGACTTTAATGAGATACTGATGTTTGTAAAGTTAAACATGTACTTAAGTCATTGCAGGACTTGGGCTTTATTCTGATCTATAGGTTTGGAGCTGCAAATTCCATGCTTATAGGAAGCAAAGAAATGTACGGAGAAAGAGAAGCTCAATTACATCATTATGGTTCCATACACAGCATCAGGAGCCTTTACTGTAGTATAATCACAGCTCACAGTGTATTTCAAATGGAGCAGTGAACAATGCGAGCCATCTTAAGGTGTGAGCTGGCACTTGTAGAGGAAATATCACTCAAGAGTATCAATGTCAGGTACCTTTGGTCCTGCATTGGGAATGGAATTCACCATTCTCCTGGCAAGTAAACTTGAGGAGAAATAGGTACATATAATAAACTTATATTATCTGCTCTTCCGATAGGCAAAGATATTGTATTAAGTCCAATTACCTCAGGTTTCTGAGAGTTGGCAATCCACCAAAATATATTTTCTCATCAGCTTTCAAGTTGAGACCAAAATGGCTTCCTGTAGAAGATGTTGCTATGATCTCTTCCTGATTAGTGTCTATGTCTACAATTGATACATTGGCTGGAAAAGATTAAGAAGTTGAAAATCAGACATGAACAATATATTACCCAGTGGAAAAAAACAGAATGAAAATAATTTTTTTTTTTGGAGTGTAGGAAGTGGGATAGTAACTTGCAGGTCAGATACTAGATTTCCAAATCATAAACTAGCCAGGTGGAGGAAAAAAACATTTTTCTCTGTTGTCATAACAATCTGAAAAATGCCATAGTAATCTTGTATGCTTTATTTTTAAATATGTTCTATCCCCAGCCCTAACTGGTTTGTCTTCAGTGTCAGTAGTTTATTCAGTGAAGAGTTCAGGACAAGATCAAGAATGGGGAAATCATTTCACATCTAGTTTGCTGGTTTGAATCCAATGCAGGACACAAGTAAGCAAAAGCTTTTACCATATGCTAGTTGCTGAGTGTCATAAGAGTCTCAGTTCAAGTCCTTTTGGACATAGATTTACCTCACAAAACAAACCCCATCTCACACGCAATTGCCAGGATTCTCAACCAAGGTCAAACACAGACCGGACATGGAAGCTAAATTCCCCTCTCACCCTTGTAGTTCCTGCTTAGCTTTAGCTTTTGTACAAGTAGAGGCTAAAGAATCTATGGCACTATTTGAAAACATGCTTAGTTTCCACAGTCCGGGTTCCAATGTCATGACACTGTGCAAGTTGTTACTGAATATATAATAGCTGCTGTATTTATTTACATAATTATTGCACTACCAGTATTTAACTCATTACTTTTTAAAGCACTTTGGGATACCCAAAGTATGAAAAGCATTGTAAAGCCTAAAACCAATTTCTACTCTAACAGAAACCACATAGATTTGTTTTATGAACTTTAAACAACATCAGGGAACTGCATGAAGAAAACATTTTTCACTCAAATGCATTTTAGAATGTAATTTAGCCAGCTGTTAGGCAGAATTATGCCTGAAAATTAAGCTACCGGTTTCAAAAGAAAATCATAAAAGACCTGGTTGACACTGCAATCAGTCATTTCTAACCTAAGCCACCTGCAACCTAAGCAAAATAAGTTGCTAAATCACTTTCTTATAGAACTTTCTAATCCAGCAATATTGTACGTCATCTTCCCTGTGATTAGATGGTTAGCTGTGCTGGATAGGGTAATTAGAGCACTTCTGATGTTATCACTGTAGGAACTCACCTTGTTTTTGGATTCTTGAGAGGGTGAACGATTTCCATTTCCCATCGTTATGGTTTTGGTTGCCAATAGCAGAAGTTGTACCTGAACCTAGATCGTAGCTGACTTTTATATGCCCATCACTGAGCTCTACACTCATGAAATCTTTCTGTTAATGAGACAGATTAGACATATTGTTTAAACACAATGGAAGACTGGTTCCTGTTCTCTGTGATAAGCAATATTCAACATGAAACAATTGTTTGTTTTGTGAGTGACAATGTACAGGGTTTTTATTTAAGTTGTTTAACTCCTCAGATACTTATTGTCCCTAACTTCAAGTACACTGAAATGTACTGTCAAAGAATTGTTTTCTTTACTTCTTACCTTCTTATGTAGATCACTGGCTAAATTGGCGGGTTGTCCTGCAATTTCCTTCTAGTCAGTGATCTACCCTAAATGGAATTGGGTAGTTCAGTTTGCTATTATTCCTATCAACCACTGGTGCTGATATTTAAATACCCTGAAGTTACAGCATTGGGTGGCTTACTGGAACTGTGGGCAAACAAAGGCTGGTAAGATGCAGGGGGAAATTACTAGCTCACGAAGGAGCTAGAGACCAGGCTAATGGGGAAGGTAGGACTAAATGGGGAATCATTAACCCCGGGGCATAAAACCATCAGAGAAGTTTTAATTTTAGTTCTTGTTTCTCTCATGGCTACTCCTACCAAACCTAGTGTGAGACCACATTTTAATAGAGAAATGCTTTCATGGACTACTTGTGTTCCCATTGTATGGCCCGCCCACCCACCCTCCTACTCACAACTGCAAAACATCCCTAGAGCAACTACCACAGTTGCTTACATGAAAAAGTAATCTTATGAAAACAACGTATTTCTGGCTCTCTTTTAATGCAGTTCAGTGACTGGAAATAGGCCAGCACAATGTGATCAGCCAATGGCACATGCCCACCAGTAAGTGTTTTGCAAAGGTTCAAGAAACACAGTTCTGAAAGCTCCTGTACTGAAGATCACAACCCATATTACAAGGATAAAGTGGGCTGGATTCTGTTCTCAGTTAGGATGTTGTAAATTTGGAATAGCTGTACTGGAATTCACTGGAACTACTCCAGATTTAATGTACACTCTCAGTGTAAATGAGATCAGGGTTTGGCCAGCTGTCTTTAGGAATAACCTCGTCCTGCTGTCCACAGATCCTTGATAATACAGACAAATGAATAAGTTTAAACAACCTTAGTAAACAAATGTCTGAAATTATCCATTTCAGCTGTAGTGTAAGAACATTAACTAATTTTTTTTAAAGAAATGCCAGCATCACATTCTGTTGGCTGCTCCATACATCGTTTCCCTATCCTGCTGCTCACATTGGGCACAAACTACTACTCTTAATTTGTATACAAAGCATTCTGTACTCAGTCCTTTCTTGTGCCTATTCATTTCCCATGCACTATATTTTAAGCCACAAAAAATTAACCATCACTGGGGGGAGGCAGCGGGGGGTGGGGTGGGGAGGGAATCAAATAATTCTGCTAATTTGAGCATTTCTAAATTTGAAGTAAAATCTTGGCCCCACTAAAGTAATTGACTTCCATGAGGCCAGGATTGCACCCTTGACATTTTCCTCACATGAACACACACCACTGCTGCCCCACCATCCCTCACATCCAAACACAAGAAGCTAATGGGTTTTATGGCTTGTGAGTTGTGGAGTCTGAAATGATTTGTATATGATAATATTCAAGCATGCTAGGCAGACTACACAACTCACAAGACACAAAATCCACTAGCTTCAGTACTGAAGTGATAATCAGCATTGTAACAGCACATTTGTTTTTTAATTTCCATTTCTCCTTTTGAGTAACAGGTATTCAGTAATTTTAAAGATAGCATGAAACATGATGAGAGGATTTTATTTTTTACCAAGTCATGTGTAGCAAGGTACATCAGCAGAGCACTGGAAGAGAAGGTCTTGAACTTGAACATGACCATAGAAACATTGGGGTTCCAGCGGACTGGGCGGCTCACCAAAGCATACCCATCTCCATCAAACTGAATAGTTCCCTCACTGTCTGGCACCTGTGGGCTATAAAGAAAGAAATTCTTCATATTCCAACCAGTTTTTCTGGCTGCTTTGGGGCAAAAGGGAACCACGGGAATCTGAGGGAAGCCAAATTTTATACAAACATGTTTTCTGACACCTGAACCCTTAAACTCAGTACACGTGATGTGGAAAGTAGTCTAGGAGAAAGATAGGGGACATGTCTGCCTTGTGTTTTTCATGGTCCATATAATTTCATCTTGCATCTTTTATTGTGAAAAGATTCATGACAGCATTATGTAATCTCTCATATTATTATTAAGTGATTTTATTAGGTGTCACATTGACAGCCCTGGAGACTGAAGTCCTCTATTTATTTGCAGATGACATGCAGCACAAGAACAGCAGTGTCAATCTCCCCACACTGTTCTGCCACAGTGCCTTAACTCTGTTAATGTCAGACACCACAGGTCTTGAGCCCTGGGCCATGGACTTTTCAGAGCTAGTAAGCTCCAACCTGCCACCCAGTGACTTGCTAAATGTTGTCAGACGAGGAGCTGAACTCCAGTCCTGGAATCTGATTGCTGGGCCTCCTGGTTAGTTCACAGCTTCTATATAAACCATAAACTGACACAGGCAGCTGTCTGTGAAACTGGGTTCCCTCTGCTTTAGATTGCTTCCTCTGAGATACCGACTTCTACTGCCCGCTGCTGATCTCCTGGTAACCTGACCCTGCCTACCTCCTGACATCTGATTCTTGGTTTGGCCTGTCTTGGACTCTGATCTTCTGGTATTGGACTTGGCCTGACCACCACCACCCCGCTCCGAACACTAGGTTAGACCGCCCCCACCACGGTCGTGACAGTTAAGAAGAGACCATGTATCAGGGAGAAGATAGTTCAATTTCCCTTGCCATTCAAACAATGGCTTCTCTTCTGAGACTTCCCACAAGAGACACAATTAATGGCAACTTACTATGGTGATGATTTTTGTGATGTGGATTCTTGTCAGACAGACAACCAGTGGCTTTTGGCCACACTAAGTTCATCTAGATTTGAACCAGTGATCTAGAGACAAAGAACTGGCATGCATAGGTCCTCATGCAATGTTTCATTATGCATGCTGTTCCCCCATTTTTACATGTAAAAAAGGACCTTGGATTTAGATTTCTAACTCCCACATAGCCATGTTTAATGGCAAGTTGCTCTCAAGTATATTTTCCAGGAGAGCAATTTTATGTGATTAATTCAAAGTTTGTATTGTAAGTTTGCACTTGCCTACACATTCCTAAGCCCCAACATTCTTTTTCATTCCTTCTCTTGATTTCCAATCAAGCAGTCCAGGATTATCACCAATGTGTCTGAGAAATGAGATTTACTTCATATTGGCCTGATCCAAAACCCAATAAGGTCAACAGGAGATTTTCCACAACTTCAATATGTTTTGGAGCAAGATTTTACTATGCATGGAACTCTCTACCCATTAGTCTTAACTCTACTGAAGGTATTGCTAACCTCCTTCATGAAATGGGGGACACACACTTCCTCTTGACATTATTATAATCTAATTTTTAATATTCCTTTTAATTCACTGATTTACATGCAGTAAGCCATATTGTACTTGCTTACTTACAGGGGTGTGGCTGGTGTAGATATTCCTATTTACTCCACAACAGAATGGTGCAGGTTCATAAAGGGTGAGGAACATAAAAAGAAGCCAGTCCATTACCAACCTAATAGCACATCCTTTGCAGTCACCCTTTGTATCCCTGAAATTCCACAGTCCTATGGGCTTGCTGTCCAAGTAAGTTTCACCCATGCAGCCAGTGAAGGTAGTGACTCTTACAGCATCTGATTTCTGCAAACAGGAAAGTACGGAACTTGTTAGAATGCAGCTTGAAGCGATCTGCTATCTTCAAAGCATAATTGTGTAATGGATACAGCAAATACCGAAAGAAACTGGGGATTTTTAATGAAATATCATTCTTAGTCCACAAATTCTTTTTTTAAATAAGTGGCAGGGCATAGATGAGCTAGTGTGGGAGGGCAGTAAGCCTGCAGAGGCAAGATATGTAAGATTAAGGGAAAGGTCTGGCACAGTCATTCTTGGTTCTCTTCCTGATCCCACTGCCCCAGCTGCCTCCCCAGGTATTCATGATAATTACTACCCTGCCACCTATGGAAGACTCTCTTCAGAGTTTATCAGTGTTTTTCCTTTACAGAGCATGGTAGGGACTGTGTAATCTCCTCCACAATATGTTAAATGTGTTGTTTCCACATTACATTATATTCTGTCCTTGAAAGCCTGGAAAGTAAAGACTGGAAACAAACCAAGCTAGCATAACACTGGTCTACAATTTTTGAGAAGTCATCTGCTTCAGAGATAAAATGTGCTATTTATTATGTATTTTGATGTGCTGAATTCAAATATGACAATTAAAACAACTGATTGGCTACTGTTTCTAAGATATTTAAGTTTTTACATTTTATGTCTATGTATATTGTGTAGATAGTAGAGTTTTAATCATAAATCGTAAACCTAGGTCTTTTCATGTGTTTATGGTTGCTTTACATGATAATATTTCACATGTCCTGTTTATGTAACACTTTAAAAATCAGCAAAAGGGTTATATAAATAAAATTTATTATGAAACAAAAGGCAAAAAATCTATTATGTACATAGCAGTTTAGTCCGATTCAGTGTCTACTCGGCGCTTCTTGGCTTGTCTCTTGTATTCATTAAATGGAGCATCTCTTGTCACTGTCCAGCAATA